>NC_061819.1:37078405-37095905 GCF_019202785.1 Penaeus chinensis
CCTGACCCTGAATAACCTTACCGTGACGTCAAGAGGGAGGGTCAAGACTCCGCGACGACTCTCATGACTACTTTGTCCTCTCTCCTTTCTTTCGCGTGTTTACCAACAAACTTCATCAACCCAGACACTACCTGCCAAGGACGCACCTGTCCCTCAAGGGCGGAATCTCGGGCCGGGAAGGGGTGATGCGGGTAGAGCGCCATCTGTTGAGTGAAGGGAAAGGCTTTGAATTTGTAAACCTTATTATTGTCATCATTATTATTATTACTGTTATTATCACTATTATCATCATTATTATTACTATTATTGTCCTTGTTATTGTTATATCATTATCATTGCTATTATTACCAATATCATCATTGTTATTAGTACTATTATTATCATTGTTATTACTACTATTATTATCATTGTTATTATTACTATTATTATCATTATTATCATTTGTTGTTACTGCTGTTGTTGTGTGTTGATGTAAAATAATACTTATAAAAAGATATATATATATATATATACTTGTGTGTTTGTCTGTATATGCATATAACAACCGGTCGCCATTGGAAGCGAATCTTGTAGCATTATTACTTTCTTTTTGTTATTTTCATCTTTCTGCTGTTACTATTGTCACTTAACAATCCAATTGTTTTTACTTTATCAGTACTGTATTACTTTTGGCCAAACGTCTGCGTTAACAGCACCATCTCTCGGTTGAAATGAAAAGCTTTTGCTGTTCATTTTTAAGGGGGACTGAAAAGAAACTGAACGTTAAGAAAAAAATATTTTCTTTCTTTGTTAGTTTATCATGAATATTATTTCTAAATTTTTATTATCATTATCTATATCTAAATATTATCACTGTTGTTATTTCATTTTCAGTTCAAAATTCTTGGCAATGAGAGACTGTAGTCTGTCGCCATCTGTTGGCTGTAAGTAAAAGTTTTATAGATGTTTAAGGGGGACTATACAAAACGGATTTTTTTTTTTTATAAATATTTTTTCTCGGAAGTTTTTCTTGTTTTCAAATTATTGATTCTCATTTACGTGACACGAAGCCAACTGCTAAAATATTCCATAACTTTTTATATTACTGTTGAAATGATACGTGTCCATGTGTGTTGCCTTCTTATCTGACAGATAATTTAAGATCAATTTCATTTAATTTTGGGGTAATCAATATTAAGAAAATTGTTCATCTTTGTATCATCCTTTTCTCAGTCATTATTTGATTTCAAGGATCTAAATAACCACAAGCCTAATAAGAAGTAAAGGAAGTTAGATTTACCATTGCATTTGTATAAATGAGGAGACATACAATTTCAAACGTGTGTGTGTGTGTGTGTGTGTGTGTGTGTGTGTGTGTGTGTGTGTGTGTGTGTGTGTGTGAGCGCGCGCGCGCGCGCGCGTGCCTGTCTAAATGTCAGTCAGTCAGTTTGTCCGTATGTTTGTCTGTCTGTCAATTTGTCTGTCTATAAAGTGTTTGGTGATGTTTGCATGAATAATTTCATTTCAGTCTATTTTTACAGTTCATAGATGAATTCAATGATGATATCAAAGAAATACAAATTTGTCATCTTAATAATAAGGCAAATATGAAGCAACAAGAGATGATGTGGTCGAACTCATAGTTGAGTAAAAATTCTCTTTCTCAGTAATTTCTACACAATACCTATCATTTAAGTCCTGAAAACCCTTTATAAAATATTTAAACAATATTTACATAAAAACTCTAATTACTTAAAACCTAAGATAAAAGATATCTAATAGGACACAAAAATTCAGTCCATTTTCGAACGTCATGTTTACCTTCTCTGTCACTGGCAAAAACTGTCGACACATTGGCAAGGTCTAAACATATTCTTATCAACCGGGCGCTTCATTCTCGCTATAATGGTGTTCTTAGAAGTTTATGAGGACTTTGAGAAGGCGGCAGAGCGACTTTATCTTAATGCACCTATGAAGGTATGTGTTAAATGTGTTTTTAAGGCGTTTTCTGTCAGCTGGGGTCGCCTCGCTTGGCTGAATGGGTTATATTTTGAGTTCTGAGAATTTGTTATATTAGTGACATGTTTATTTTCGAATTAGTGGTACGTCATTATAGGGGTTTTATGGAAGAATTACGTGTGTTCTGTGGAAGTTCATGTTGTTGATAAGTAGCTGATAGAATGCCAGGAAAAAAATAAACCCTGGTAGGAGAGGTTTATAAGCTGTTTTATGTACGATTTTGGGCCCTGTGGACTGTGTTAAAGTAACCTGAACTTAGAGACGTATATGGTTAGATTTCTAGTATAGGATTGTGCGAAAATAGAGAAATGCAAAGGGGATTAAGTATAATTTGCATAAATTAAAGTGACAACTTCTTATAAATTAAGTCCAGCAGAATTATAAGCTTGCCTCAAAATTTAGTGAAGATGCCTCTGTGCTTTGTGCTCTGGCAAACCAAAACAAACCTTGACCTTATGTGTTCAGGCTAGATAATACATCATTGGTGCTGTCCAAGCTCTGTATTGTGGAACGTACCTTGGGGAAGTGTTGACCTTGGCCAAAACACAAGCAGGGATTATGATGTCACTTCAGACTTCCCTGTTCTAAACAGTTACTGTTTTTAGGTACATCATCAAAGTGTATTATTTTCTTTGTTTTATGAGCCAAAGGATTTATTCATATTCATTATATGACTCTGTTTTATGTATGAATTGTACATGTTTCCTCACAAGCTGTAACTTCCAGTATCAAAATGTTATCAGGCTTCATTTGCTCTGCTTTGTTATTAATGTCAGAGTCATCAGTATATATTCAGTAATAGTACTGGCTGTGCTATATATAAATCCATTTGAAACTCAATTAGACTAGTGATGGATAGCTTATAATCAGAAACTGTCCTGATATTGGAGTAGCTTTAAACCATTGCAATTGCCAGAAAACTATTTATTGTGCGTGTGTGAGACCTTAGTGAGGATGTATGTGTACCCTCTAAATATTTATCATTTATATTCAGACTCTCATTCATCACTTTCATAATGAGCAGTAACCATGTTTGAGTAAAGTGAATACAATATACAAATATTTATATAATATATATATATATATATATATATATATATATATATATATATATATATATATATATATATGTATATATGTATATAAAACTTAACAAGGCCAAAGAGAAACAAAAACTGTATATGTATTTTACTCAACAGACAAAGAAATTTCATAACAATGGCATTATCTTGTGTCTAGATCGTTAATTTGCTATACTTTGACAGTGATGTCATTAAATCTTGCTACTACAACATTGACTTTTAATTAAAGAATCGGTGAAAGCAAGAAGTTTTTGTTAGGACAGAAATTATACTAGTAGTTTGCTGAAATCTACATTGTTTGCTTAGGTAACATAACATAGTATAGGTTTGAAGAGTTATTGTTGTATGCTGGTTAGTATCATAGGTATCTGTTTAACATGTTACTGTTAGTACATAGTAGTCTCATTATTTGCAAAATGGATATAAAAATATTGTGGTTGATATCTTTCCACTGAGGGTTGTTGTTGTTGTTGTTGTTGTTGTTGTTGTTGTTGTTGTTGTTGTTGTTGTTGTTGTTGTTGTTGTTGTTGTTGTTGTTGTTGTTGTTGTTGTTGTTGTTGTTGTTGTTGTTGTTGTTGTTGTTGTTGTTGTTGTTGTTGTTGTTGTTGAAGTATTAATACCCATCTTTCTGTTTTGTGTGGAGAGGCATGTAGGAGTGTATTAACCCAATGCCGTCGGGGAAAATGAACAAAAAATGGGGAAAATGCTGTGCCCATTTTCTATATTTTTTGTGAAATGTCTGCTCATAGATGGCTCTGCTAGTGCTTAGCCACAAAGGAGTCAATTAGTAGACCTTGTGACCATACGTGATTTGAATTGGCGGGAAAAACGTGTTTTTTTTACTAGTGCTATGGATATCGATGGTGTTAATTTTATTATAAACATTTAAATTATTATAATGTTTTTTAAAATTAGTAACAGCAAAATAAGATAATGTAAAATATTTCGTAAATCAAAGAAAAGGGTGAACGGGCGAGACGGGCAGTACTCCTAACTGGCTCATTGGTGACTTAGTACAAGTATAGCCATCTATGTGTATAAACAATCAAACAAGTACTAACAGTGGGCAAAGCACGTGTCTACCCGTCGTATCCGTCGGCAAGGGGTTAAACAATTCCTCTTCTTCTTTTTCAGACTCGATGTGTGCTAAAATATGACCACAGCAACTGTTGCCTTAAAGTTAAAGTTACAGATGATGTTATGGTGAGTAGTAAATATCACTTCAACTTGAACAGAAATAATCAGTAATATTGTTTATGCTCTTTGGATGTTAGAATTTGATTTTTACATATTAATTGTGTTTAGTTTTATTTAAAAAGTATTGAACATATTTTGTATAGCTGTCCTGTATGGTGTAGGAATATATTTCAGTTATGAAAAATATCAAAATGAGACTTACATGTTTTGTTGGAAGCTAAATGGTACATATATTGAACTCTGAATGGTCAATATAAAGAACAAATTTGTTATATTCCATAAGTCAGGGTATTTCATATTCTCAAAATCTCTACAGGTACTTTTTAAAATAATATTTACCACTCATCTTAAGGATTCAGCCAATTCATTTTACCCCTGAAAACAAAAACTATTGCTGCAAAATCTAAATATAAAATTGATTAAAATTTTCAGTATATAGCCCTTAAAAGAGACTTTCCTCTCTCCCTTCAGTATATAGCCCTTAAAAGAGACTTTCCTCTCTCCCTTCAGTATATAGCCCTTAAAAGAGACTTTCCTCTCTTCCTTCCAGTGTGTCCAGTATAAGACCGACAGTCAACAGGAGCTAAAGAAATTAGAGAAACTGTTGAGCAGTCTGATGAAACACATGGCATCCGACCAGAGATAACTTAGCTCTGGGCTCTAGAGGTTCAGAGTTTTCCAGTCATGTTTTCCCTTGCAATTTACTCTTTGTTAATATGATTATGTAATGGTTTATATGACAGATATTCAGGGTTTTTTTTTTTTTTTTTTTTTTCAACTATCCATAGGAGCATGAATATGATTATGTAATGTTTTATATGACAGATTGTCAGGGTTTTTTTTCAACTGTCCATAGAAGCATGTGACATGACACCAGCTTCCATAAGGATCATATCTTTTGTTTCTTTTTCTTTTTTTCGAAGGGAATTCTTTATGGATATCTAATAAAATAATAAAAATGTTAAACTTTAATAAAGATACTCTTTATATTATACATAGCATTTTAATTATACACATCCAGACATTAGATTTCCAGAGAAAGAAAAGACAATGATAATATAATAAGCTTTCCTTAGTCCCATAGGATTCAAACTAGGAAAGAGAGAAGAAACTCCATGTAATGTTTGGCAACAATGACTCAAAATATCACAGTAAAATAATAACACTTGAAGACTTTACTTTCCTCAGAAAGCATTTAGAAATGCTTTAAGAATTTCAAAGAAAATCCACCCAGTTCAGTCGAAGAGAAATTGTCCTTCTGACTCGGTTTCTCATTACCTTTTCTTCTTGTTTATTTCATGCTTGCGTTTTTCTTCTTTTCCTTTCTGTCTCTCTCACTCTTCAGTATTTTATATTTCACTTCCACTCATTCTTTCCTTTTCTTTTTTCTTCCTTTCTTCCATCTCCTCCTTTTCTTGCTTCTTGCTTCTTCTCTTACCCACTTCTCTGCCAAAATCAGTCCATATTGCAGACACACTGTCCAAAATGAAGGACAATAGTTCTAAACGGGAATTTTCTCCCTTCTACACTTAAACACAGATGTCTAATATTACCTGTATCAGTTATACACATTCAGTTATTGACATTCATTCATTAAATCTTGTTCTTCCTTTCATTTTGTTTTATTACTCTTTCTTGTTCACGCCTTTATTCTTTTAGATTCTTCTTTTCTAAAAAATAAAATGTGTATATATATATATATATATATATATATATATATATATATATATATATATATATATATATATAATGGCTTTGTGACTTAACAATTATGTAACATCACGGAAAAAAAACAATTAAATATGAATTTGAATATACACATTCCTTTTATCGTTCTTTTCTTTTCTTTTTTACATATATCACTACATCCCTACTTTTTTTTATCTCTAACTACAACACATACCAATCCCATAAGTTTTTAATAATGAATATTCTTATTTATGTATATATATATACTTAAATATAAAAGTTGGTTAAACACATATGTGAATGTAGATTAAAGGCTTTCTACGCATAATGTGAAAGGAGAAAAATCTTACTTCGCTAACATATAACCCTACCGTATATTGCAACAAACTCTCCATTCCAAACATGTATAAACATAAAATGGATATAAGTCCATAAATCTTTGTTAGGAAAAAAAAATAATAATCTTAAAGAACTTACAGAAGCAAAGAAATTGAAAATATACTTTTTTTTTCTGCTCTACTCTGATAATTCTAATATCAGAAGCACTTGGTCCTAACAAATAACAAAATCTGTGACCTAGAGTTTGCTCATCGGAGATTTTGGCACCGATTCTCCATCCTTGTCACTGTCGAACATTTCACTGAAGCCTTCGTCAAACGCGGCCTGGAGCACCTCCTCCACTGTGTTCACAAGTACTACTTCGATTTCATTCTGTTGTGGAAGATAATTTGGTTTTGTGGGATTATTACTAGATGATTATTTGATCTTCAATCTACTGAGAAAATCTTTTTATGCAACTAAAAATTAAAAAATACTGAGGCTTTTTTTTTATTGATTTCCGCAAAACATTTTTGTTTGTTTCTTTTCTTCACATACCGATTAATCCTCACAGCAAACAATAAGTATCAAATCTTGAGAAAACTATATCTATAAATCCCTCTTTTTCACAAACAAAAAGCCCACAGGGTACGAGAAAGACTTCCGACTTTCCTGAACCTACCAAGACTGAGTTTGGAATATCAGCGAGGTCCTTCTTGTTGGCAGCAGGAAGTACCAGCGTGGTAAGCCCGGCCCTGTGCGCAGCCATCACCTTTTCCTTGATACCACCAACCTGAAATTTATGGCTCTTATGTATGTGTTTTTTTTTCTATTGAATTACTTTTTCTTTTGAATGAAAGATAGATAGACCTAATATAAAGATTGTGAGATATAAAAACCTAATATAAGTATAAAATAAACTATACAGTATATATGTAGTTTCTATACAAAAAAAATCTTGAATTGAGTACAAACTAATAGCATCAAATTTTACTAGTGCTTTCTATCTTTCTAACAGTTCATTTGTCTATACAGCCAAACATGGAACAGTGAAAAGCAGAAAAGGTATCACCATTCAATATAATATTACCAAGTCTACAAAGATAAAACAATTATGACCATGTTTATGAAACACTCACACAAACCATAACAAGCAAGAAAAAAAAAAATTACCTATTACTGGCAACTACTTCTACAACTTGGCAAATAAAACAGATCTTTGCAGTGAAGCCTTAAGATATTCATCAACATGAAATAAGCCAAAAACAAAAAAAGATGAAAATTAAAAGAAAACAATGAAGCCCATAATCTGTTCTACAAAACTCAGACTTCAAAAAAGGCCAAAAAAAGAATCACTATCAACGCCTCAATAGCCTACAAAACTACTATATCCACCACCAGCTCACCGGCAAGACAACCCCATTGAGGGTGATCTCCCCTGTCATGGCTACATCAGGCCGGACACAGCGCTGGGACAGGAGAGAGACGAGAACAGTAAGGATGGTAACACCTGCCGAGGGTCCGTCCTTGCTAATGGCCCCTGCAGGGAAGTGCATGTGGATTTCTCCGTCTTTCATGAAGTCCTTATCCAATCCAATCTGAAAGAAGTACATGTGGTTATTACATATTCAGTGATGTGGATCATAATAAAGATGCTATTAATCATGATTTCAAAAATTGCACTGACAATACTGTTTTGTGTAAACAATCTGAATGCAGTACAGAAAGGCAGAAAATGTAGATGGCATAAGAATGCTACAGAACTCTCACCAAAAAAGAATGCTGCCTGACCCATGACATGGCAATCTTGGCTGACTCTTGCATGACAGAGCCCAGCTGACCAGTGAGAGTGAGTCCGCCATCTCCCCCTGTGCGCGATGCTTCCACGACCATGACCTCGCCTCCCACAGGGGTCCATGCCAGGCCCACTGCCACCCCAGGCACACTCACCCTTCCTGATAGCCCACTTTGGAATATAGGGGGCTGAGAGGAGAAAAAAAAAAGAAAATTACTTTTTTTTTCCATTACCATTTTACATATCTGCCAGAGTATATGTAGAATTGCTTGTCCATAATTCTCACTTTCCCCCTCCTCTCTTATTACCCTCTTCAATTAAGTATTGCAAGGAATCAAAAATCCTCCCACAACAAACCCCGAGGACATCGTGAATCATCTTGGCATCCACTTGCACAGGGAGGTCCAGGTACTCCTTCAAATGGGTCAGGTTAATGAGTGGCGAATGATGGTACGCATGCTCTCCAGCTGCGGGACTTCCTTCTTTGTGTGGTTCCCCCTGCTGTGTCCCATCTCCCTTTTCCTCGGCTTCTGCTACCACCATGTCCGCCTTGACCCCTTCGTCACCGATGGCTGTTTTAGGGTTGGAGAGTTTACCGACTTTGTTATGTAAATGGTTTACACCTTATTCATGCACTTCTTTATACAGTTGACCTTTACTTGAAAAAGAAGTTGGACATTTAATGGGTCATTTCTTGCTAGTACATAGTATTTTTTAGTATACTTTCATAATATATTCCATTGCCTGCACAAGTTCTTTATTAGCGGACTCCCTGCTTGTATGAGTCATCAAAAAAGTGAATTCCCTGCTTGTATAAGTTACTCATTTGCTTACCATACCACAGGAATACTCAAAAATTATCAGAAATACCTTGGACCTCTGGTTTAGCCTCAGCAACTTGCACAGCAACAGCTCTGCAAAGTGCTCCTATTTTCCTCTCCAGCGTTCTAACACCTGCTTCCCGAGTGTATTCCCCAACTGCAGAGTAAAGAATTATATAATCTATTTTAAGAAACACTAAGTGATGATGCTTAAATAACCTAAAACATGTAATCTAATTTGAGAGTATCATATCAAGAGAAACAAAACGGTTAAGTAAAAAGATCTAAACTTTTACCTTCAATTTTGGTTCAAGAATAACACTTACTGACTATTGCAATTGATTCTGGAGGCACATGCATAATGTCAGGCGTAAGACCATGCTCTCGTAATTGCTTGGGTAACAGGTGCAGCTGACCAATCATAATCTTCTCTTCCTTTAATGAGAAATCAATTTTCAAAATGTAAAATATGTATACACAATTTAATGAAATTGTTGAAGCAACATTTATGAATGTTGACATTTCATATGTTGTAAACATATACAATATATAAAAATTTCATAACTTCATATTGTTTTTCATATAATCATTCTTTGTCTTGATAATCATCTCCCTACTGATAGCGCTCCTTAGTACAAAGAATTTAGTTCATAATCCCGAAGTAATAGGAAAAAAATCGCACAAAGACTCCTCTGTCTTACCTGAGTGTATCCTGGAACATGAATCACCTCCATCCTGTCCATCAGGGGTGTTGGAATTGATGACAATGTGTTGGCAGTGGCAACAAACAGCACCTATGTAGGATACAGTCCAAGAATTAAAGACATAACTGACACAATGATTATTGATTACTTTCCATAATTAATAAAAAAATCCCCAAACAATGTAGAAGAACCTTCTCATTGTCAAAATATCCTCCTAAACAAAGGAAAAGTAAACATCTCAACCTTGTTCCACCAAATGAACACAGGCAACAACCCTTTTCTTGCCTTTCAAAACTGACCTGTGACAGATCAAATGGTAGGCCGAGGTAAGTGTCCGTGAATGCAAAATTCTGCTCAGGATCCAGGACCTCCAAGAGAGCAGCTCCTGGGTCTCCGTGGATGCCTGTCCCTAGCTTGTCTACCTCATCAAGAAGCAGCACAGGATTCTTAGCCTGTGGAGTTGTGAAAAGTAAAGACAGAGATAAATATAAATACAGACAAAGAAATATACACGTGTATGTGTGTGTATGTGTGTGTGTGTGTGTGTGTGTGTGTGTGTGTGTGTGTGTGTGTGTGTGTGTGTGTGTGTGTGTGTGTGTGTGTGTGTGAGTGAGTGAGTGAGTGAGTGAGTGAGTGAGTGAGTGTGAGTGTGAGTGTGAGTGTGAGTGTGAGTGTGAGTGTGAGTGTGAGTGAGTGAGTGAGTGAGTGAGTGAGTGAGTGAGTGAGTGTGTGAGTGAGTGAGTGAGTGAGTGAGTGAGTGAGTGAGTGAGTGAGTGAGTGAGTGAGTGTGTGAGTGTGTGTGTGTGTGTGTGTGTGTGTGTGTGCGTGTGCTGAACTGAAGATAAAATCTGTTAAGGCATGACTCTTTGCAATTATATTGGGTAGCATTTTTATCTCATAAAGTATTTCAATGGGATGAATCATTCATCCTTGACACAGACTGTGCAGTACAGGAATCTTAAGAAGGAATCAAAGACAAACCTTGACATTTCTGAGAGCCTGAATCACTCTTCCAGGCATGGCTCCAATATAGGTTCTTCTGTGCCCACGAATATCATGCTGATCACTTATGCCACCTGTTCAAGAATTTTTCTTTTAGTACAATAAGTCTGATAAAATAATCTTCTATTATAACTTAGCAAAGCACAGTAAACCTAAAAAGGTTATTTGCATTTCTATTTCCAAATTCTATGGCAATTACCAAAACCAGTCTCAGTGTCTTGCTACCCTAAGCTAACAAAATGACCTCATACTCTGCCCTACCTAGCGATATCCTCTGGTAAGGGCGTCCAAGTGTTGTTGCTATAGATTTGGCTATGCTCGTCTTCCCAACTCCTGGAGGCCCAACGAAGCACAAGATGGGTCCTTTGAGATCACCACGGAGCTGTCTGACAGCAAGGTACTCCAACACTCGGCGTTTAACCTGAAGAAATTTAGGAATTTTGTATTATGTCTGCCAACATGCAAAACACAACTGAAAACCAATTTTCATTTCCTACTGCTATGGTAAATTTAGATAAATTATTATTTCCAACTGATAATCTTCAGTAGAGAATATCTTTAATGACAAAAAGAGAAAAAAAAGTCTTTCATAAGGAACCTCTTTCTTTTCTCTATACACTACCTTCTCCATCCCATAGTGATCAGCATCCATGTCTGCCCGTGCTTTGCTGATGTTACAGGTCTCTTTGACTGTGGCAGACCAAGGCAAGTCCACCATGAGCTCCAGGTAGTTCCTTGTCATAGAATACTCTGGCATGTGGGGAGCCATGCGTTTCAAGCGGCCCAGCTCTTTCAGCGCTGCCTACATGGGGGACGAACACAGGTTACTGTTAACTTTGAATAATGAAAAAGAAAGATGAATGCAGGGGGAGAAGAATAAGAAAGAACACAGTAATTTCACAAGGTATTTTCACAAGGTATGATGTGTGTATTTCACATTCTGACATTGATAAACTGATATAAATGCTTGAATTAATGCAGTGTGATAGTTACATCAAGTATCCATGCATTAATTACATAAATGGGTAGATCTTTAAGCCAGCATTATTTTTAAAAAGGATAATTAAAGCAAATGTAAGTTATTAATGTGAATGAATAAATGGTATAAAAGGAGAAAAAATAATTCATGATACCTGCCGAAATTATCATGATATCATTATATTCTCGTTTGTATCTTTATGTCTTTCAGATCACTCTTTCCTGTTCTTACTCCTATACAAACAGATGAAAGACTGACCATACTATAACACCATATACATGAGAGGTTTTCTTTCCTTTACCTGTCTTGGCCTTTCCTCACTCTCTCCCTGGATTTATTCAATAATTACCAACCCAATCTACCCACCTCACTTTATGATTCTTGGTCCTCTTTCCTCCTGTTCCATTCCCCTCTTACCACACCTCTTTCATCTCCCCCCACCCTTGAAATTCAGTTCCAGCCATCAACCCATAGACCCCATACCTTCCTTGCTTCATCAGGCATGTTTGCCTCCTTGATCTTTGTCTCAAACTCCGCAATGCCATCTTCTCCATCATCGTCGAGCTCTGGGTCAGGCGACAGGTTCCTCCCCCCTCTGCTGATTTTGACGACCTGGTTCTCCTTGTTGTTTGTTTCATCTCCCCCTGCTTCACGCACATCCTAAGGAGAAAGCATTTGAGGGAGAGTTTAGTTTAGTATCAGACACCATCCAGTATGTAAAGGGAATGATAGGGAGAGAAACTGTGTAGAGGTCTAGGTGGGCATAATAAATACTGATAAATGTACATGTCCAATGACACTGGAGTTTCGAGTAACATATGGCAGTAAGGTAATTCATGAAAAACTCATCAATGTCTTCAAGAAAATTCTAATTTTAATTTGCGCTACATATGTAACACGGTGACATTATTTTTTACAGCTAAAATGCCCAAAAAATATATATATATCTAAGTTTGTAAAACTGTTGAAAGATCTGTTACAAAGATCATTATAATAACAATAAAAATCAATTGTTTAACTAAAAAATAATAGCAGTAATAATAATAATAAAAAATAAAAATAATGATAAAGATTAATAATAATAATAATAATTATAATAATAGAATAATAATAATAATAATAAAAACAATAATAATAATAATAATGATAATAACAATAACAATTACTATCGTATATGACATTGACAGTAATAATAATAATAATAATAATAATAATAATAATAATAATAATAATAATAATAATAATAATAAAATCACAAACCTCCAGATTCATACCTTTAGTCTTTGAATATGCCTGAGTAGGAGTGGTAGTGTCACCCTGATTCTAGTTGCAAGATCCACTGCATCCAGCACCTGCAACCTCTCGGGCAATGTTGCTTTTACCAAGGCTGCAACAACATCTGCTAGATGACGGCTTGGAACCCTGTCCACAAGCTCCTGCAAAGTCATACCAACATTGTAATGATGATGGAATGTGTATAAAACTGAAATGTAGAGATGAAATATATGATGTATATATACACTGTACATCACAGATAACTCGAATCTATGTCATCTATGTATCTAAATATAAAGTTATTAAAATGAAACTTTGTCAGTGAGATACCATCTATGTAAATTCTACCTTCAGTTTGGCAACGGCTGGCACAGATACATCGAGAAGTTCAATCAACTTGCGAGCTGCTTCCTTGAATTCTGAAATGAGCTCAGCAAGTTGTGTGTCATCACCTGCAATTTAATTAAATAGATTTTAATTCCTGAATAAAGGACAAACAGTAAAATATATGTTTTTTTCACGTAAATCGACTTCTGTTTACCTATGACACCAAACATTATTTTCAACAGCTCCCTCTGTTACTCAACCCTAGACCCTCTCTCTACCTTCACTGCTGATCTCTTTGATATCATCTAGCTGTGTCACGGCACCCACAGGATAGGGGTGCTCCTGGATGATGGAGTCCAAGCGAAACCTGCAAATCCCCGTTACCAGCAGAGTGTACGCAGGGCCGAGGCCAGTTTGTGCCGGTGACTTGAACCACAACCCCAGCAGTGCCGATGTCATGCAGGTTCTTTAAGCTTTTATCCTGGTTGGGTAATGAAATGAGGGCATGAGTAAGTGAATGAATTACTGAAAAGGGGGAATTTTATATCATTGACAGGATGGTAAAGTCATAAATAAATAATTGTAAATGCTTTTAATGTTTGTTTGTTTAAATAATTCATACTTCTGCAGGGCTAACTGTTAAAGACATGAAGACTTTATCATTAATTTGGTGAAAGAAATATGGAAATACTATTAAATCCTTGTTTTATTACTTTCTTCTAATTGGAACCTATGAATACATCTTGACAAACAACTACAAAAAATAGTCAGTCAGTAAAATAAACAAATAGATAAAGAAAACCACAGTTGTTTTTTAACAATGACAATAGTAAACAAAATATAGAGAAATCCCTACCCTCAATGCCATCACAAGTTAAGAAAACCTGTATAAATTCAATGAAAATAATAATCAATTATACTATTACTTACATTATCAGGCTCCTTTGTCACAACTCCAATAACCGTGCTTGTCAGCTGACTGCCTGTCATCAAACGTGATCTCACCAGGTTTACGCTATATGAATTCATATTGTTATTAAAAAGATTACTCATAATATGGATATCAGATTGAATACCTGCAATATTACTGCAAAAAATATGTTTTCCATATGAAATCAAGTATTTAATGAGAACATTATCATAGCTTGCAAGTTGGTGCTGAATATATAAACACAAATTATAATGTATGTATCTTACCAATGTATAATATGTTGTAGTGAATTTCATAAACTATTGTTTTAGAATACACAAAAACAATAGTATATGAAAATTCATACATAAAGACAACATCATGAAAATATTTCAGACAGGAAAACAGATGCCTACAATATCATATATCAAATGAAATACTTGAAGTATATTCACAAAATATAGAACCTATTACAATGAATACATTCATCTATAAATGAGACACATTTTATATAACTTCCCATTATGCCTGTATGCTAGAATGATATTTTTACTGTCACAATCAAATTACAAGATAGTATGGTTAATGACAAGTTACTGATATTGTGCTAAGTAATGTACTACCTCTTTTAAAACATAATTTATACGTAAGCTTCCAATTTAAGTGAGCCTACTCTACGTGTACTTTTTCATGGCAGTATTAACATTTGATTTCCATTTTTTAAAAATCTAATGAAAAGATTATTAAATAGCATACTAACTTAGCAAACAGTGGAACTATGCATGGTTACATATTATTTATATATTTAATATACTCCATGATACTACACATTTACTATAACAAATTCATATATCTAAACACATCAGTTGTATATAACTAGTCAATAATAAAAAGTATTAATAAAAGTAATAATAAAAAGTAATAAAAAGTATTTTCCTGTACTACTATGCCTGGTTACATAATCCATTCGATTATGTAATTCACAATTAAGCACATCACGTGACACATACAATTCAACTCTGTACGTGAGATCAATTCATCATTTATGAATATTAACAGTCTATTCCTCAGCAGATAACAACATAAAAATAAAAATAAATAAAACATCTAAGCTACCAATCCTTTCCGAGACCGAAGATCCCACTTCAAAATTAAGACGATTTTTACACAATTCACGCATCTAAACCAACCATTAAGCGTACTCTACCTCTTGACTGTGGTCACAGGTATTCTAATAGTTGACCCAGGAAGCAGGACACCATTGTAGACGATTAATAAAGGCAGTTTTTTGGGAAGGGTGATGTTCGTGTTCGGAGACATCGCGAACAGCTGACTGCCATCAACAACAACACGGTGTTCGAATGGTCGACGAGTGACTTGGACTTTGACCGCGGCGGACTCGGGCGGAGGTTCGGAAAACGTGCTACGGTTGATGGTGATGGTGATGGTGATGGTGATGGGATGATGGTGATGATGATGGTGATGGTGATGGTGATGGTGATGGTGATGGTGATGGTGATGGTGATGGTGATGGTGATGGTGATGGTGATGGTGATGGTGATGGTGATGGTGATGGTGATGATGATAATGGTGATGATAGTGGTGGTAATGATGCTAGTGATGATGGTGATGATGATGGTGATGTCCTTTATTTTCATTATTATCTTTTTTATTGCTGTCTTTATTATTCACTTTATCGTCATGATGAGAATTTTTAATAGTGATGATAATGATAATGATAATAATAATAATAATAATAATAATAATAACAATAATGATGATGATGATGATAATGGTGATGATAACAACAATAACCACAACAATAATAATAATAATGATAATAATAATAATAATAATAATAATAATAATAATAATAATAATAATAATAATGATGATGGTGATAATAATAATGATGATGTTATTAATAACAATAATAATAATAATGATAATAATAATAATAACAATAATAATAATTATTATAATAATAATAATGATGATGATAATGAAATAATAATAATAATAATAATGATAATAATATTAATAATGATAATGAAAATGATAATAATAATAATGATATTGATAATCATAATGATAATAATAGTAATGATAATAATATTGATAATAATAATAATGATAACAATAATGATGATGACGATGATGATAATGGTAATGATAACAATAACAACAACAACAATAATAATAATAATGATAATAATAATGATAATAATGATAATGATAATAACAATAATAATGATGATAATAATGATGATGCTGATAATAATAATAATAATAATAATAATAATAATAATAATAATAATAATAATAATAATAATAATATTAATAATAACAATAATGATAATATTAATAATGGTAATAAGGATGATAATGAAATAATAATAATAATATTAATAATAATAGTAATGATAATAATGATAATAATAATAATATTAATAATAATAATAATATTGATAATGATAATGATAACGATAATAATAATAATAATAATCATAATAATCATAATAATAATAATAATGATAATAGTGATGATGATGATTTTAAGAAGAAGAGAAGAACAACAACAATAACAATTATAATAATAATGATAATATTAATAATAGTAATAGTAATAATGATAATGGTAATGAAATAATAATGAAGATAATAATGATAATGATGATGATAATGATTATAATGATAAAAACAATAATGGTAATGATAATGATAATAACAATAATAATAATGATGATAAAAACTGAAACATCAATGTATTTATTGTACTGTTTCATCACATTACATTAATCACTAAGTAACATTACACATTCAACACGCAATAAATAATTGTTTTAATATGGGTACTTTTAACCTTTTTTTCCTCTTCCAGCATCGCGTTTTATCTCTCTAATCACTGACTCTTATCTCCTGATATGTAGAGAAAAAAAAACGAAGATAAAAGAAAAAAAAAAAAAACGAACTTTGTACCCTCTTGCCATGACAGTGTTGCCGCCGTGAGAGTTTGTTTTTTTCAAAGACAGAAGATTGCCTGTTCAATCAAGTAGGGTAAGTTATTTATATCGTTATATATTATGTATGGTAATATGATATAATACGATTGCTTAAGAATATAATATAATGCAATTGTAATAACAGAACAAAATACAACTGTATGATAATTTAGTGTAATAATATAATATTAATGATTATAGACATTATCCCTGTTATCGCATTCAGAATCATTACTAGAACCTCTTTATCATCAGCATCTTTTATCATTTTTTTTTTATTAACCAATATTTATATTCTTTCTTGATATCGTTATTATCAGCTTCTTTGATCTCAGTTCATTATGCCATTTGCGTAAAAAAAAGAAGAAAAAAAAATGCATTATTACTTTTGATATCAGTAA
>NC_061819.1:37100905-37108405 GCF_019202785.1 Penaeus chinensis
CACACACACACACACACACACACACATTACATCTCCCAATTCTTATAAAAAAATATAAATACACTATTTAATAAATCAATTAATAGATTACTATATAAACAGACTAATAGATAAGTGCATAAATAGACAAACAGATAGTTAAATCGATAAGTGGATAAACCGAGAAAAAAACAGATAGAAAGATCAGTAAATTTACAATTCAAACAAATAAACACATCTATATATTTTTTTTTTCTTCTAAATCTGAAACTTTTTTTGAATTTGTCACCTTCAGTGGGCAAAACCTCGAACTACGCGGTGGTGATGGCGCAGTTGTACATCGATGGAAAATGTTTTGGCCCGCACCCTTTCATGGCGCAACTCAGGGACGAACGAACACACGAGAGTCTCCAGGTAAAGGAGCGTATTTTTAGTTGTGTTATTAGTGTTATTGTTATGTACACACACACACACACACACACACACACACACATATATATATATATATATATATATATGTGCGTGTGTGTGTGTGTGTGTGTGTATGTCTATATATGTCTATATATGTATATATTGTTACGCTTGGGTATGGAGAGAAGAAATGAAGAAACTATAAAAAGTTTTCTCTCTTTTTATTTATCTACGGTATAAAGTAAACAAATAAAAATCGTGACGTTTTGTCCGTGCCTCTTGAAGCACATTTCTCAGGGTATTCAGCTAACGCAAAGCCTACCTGTGCTGATGCAGATCTGCACATTACATAGTACAGAACATAAGAACAATCGCTCTTGAATTCACTCGCTGCTGACCAACTCTGCTTTAGGATTGTCTCTCCTTAAAAAATGTAAATAAAGAGTAATTCTGTCTAGGCGTAGATTCAAGGAAAATTATACATTGTTCTTTCGGAATGAATGTACACTTCTGTGCACTTGATTATCAAAATTAACGTTATCATACAGTGCAGTCTACTACACATATCTGCACCACTTACACCATCAACAAAACTTTGACAGTTATTTGTTACATCAAACACAACACTCTCTTCATTGGATCACCATAACCACACGTGAATAGCGTTTTACACTGTTACTAATGTTCTTCACAACACATATCGCTAAAAGAGTGCCTTAATTTTCTTAACAGTACTGCGTAGCGAGTTTTTGTCCTATGCCAAACTAATAGACACTGGCTCCGTCCTCTCTCTCCACTTAACATAGTTCACCCTTCCTCTGGTTGCTTTTCAACGTAACCATCAATCAAAAATCAATCCCAGTCTCGCTAGGAAGAGCCTCTCATCTGAGCTACAGTGAGGGCTCTGTGCGTCTCTCCTCTCGGTTTCCTCTCGTGCATTGCAATCCCCACGCCCGTTCTCGCCCGCAGCACCAAGTTTGGAATTCATGGCTCCTCTCTGGTTTCAGTATATACACACATTATCACTAATATTTTATCATTATTATTAGTAGTGGTAGTAGTAGTAGTATCATTATCATTATTATTATTACTATTATTATTATTACTATTATTATTATTACTATTATTATTATTACTATTATTATTATTACTATTATTATTATTACTATTATTATTATTGTTATTATTATTAGTAGTAGTAGTTGTAGTAGCAGCGGTAGTAGTAGTAGAAGTGTTTTTATTATTACTATTATTATTATTATATCTTCCTGTAAAGGCGTAACCCTTGGCGAGATCGGCCCTCGCTTGGGATTGAATACCAACGATAACGGTTTCCTGAAATTCGAACACTACCGGATCCCACGAACCAACATGCTTATGAAGCACTCACAGGTGTTGAAGGTGAGTTCGAATATAATTATTATTTCTATTTTTTTCGACTGTTTGTCTGTATCTGTCTCCGTCTCTCTCTCTTTCGCTCTCTCTCTCTCTCTCTCTCTCTCTCTCTCTCTCTCTCTCTCTCTCTCTCTCTCTCTCTCTCTCTCTCTCTCTCTCTCTCTGTCTCTCTCTTATTTTTTCTTTTATCTTTTTCTCTTCATTCACAAACATCCAACCCATTCATTAAATCTTCCGCGACAGGACGGGACGTACGTGAAACCCAAGCACGAGAAGTTAGCGTACGGCACTATGGTCTTAGTGAGGGTCGGGATAGTCCGCGACGCTTGCAAGCAATTGCAGAGGGCCGTCACGATCGCCACGCGCTACTCCGCCGTCCGACGTCAGTCTGAGATTGTGCCGGGGTTAGTGTTGGTGTTGTTGTTGGTGATGGTGTTATTGGTGATGATGGTGATGCTTGTGTTGATGGTGGATTGTCCAGAGGTGTTGGTGAAAGTTAGAGCAGGGGTTCCCGACCTGGGGGCCACAGGGTTCTTTCTGGGGGGCAATATGAACATTTTGATGCCGAATTTTATCTCACCTACAGTACCTACATATAATGATCTCTCCCATATCAATAAATTGGAATCTTCTCATAAAGTGTTCTTGTAATATAGCTATTGAGATCATTACACTATCCATAACTAGTAATAAATGTATCTGAGAAGGTGACAGTCACTTAACGTCATGGAGATTAGAGAATGAGGGAGAGCGAGAGGAAGAAAGGAGAAAAGGGAACAAGAGAGGGAGAGAGAGAGGGGGGGGGAAGAGGGAGAGAGGGAGGGTGGAAGAGAGAGAGAGAGAGAGAGAGCGAAAGAGAGAGAGAGAGAGAGGGAGGGAGAGAGGGAGGGTGGAAGAGAGAGAGAGAGAGAGAGAGAGAGAGAGAGAGAGAGAGAGAGAGAGAGAGAGAGAGAGAGAGAGGGAGAGATACAGACTGACAAACATATAGACCGATAGGCATGTAGGTAAACAGACAAACAGACAGGCAGATAGGTAAATAGACAGTTATGTTGAACCTAATATCTTCCGTAATAACACACAAAAGTGCTAAACCAACCACCACACTTTGGCTAACAACCTATACAGTACAAACCCACATCCTACACAGGCCTAAAACAGTCTTAGAGGATTTTACGTTATACCTTTCCCAAAAGATAACCAGACCCATATATCCCAGACTGTTTTAATCATTTAGTCAGCTGTTTACCTTCTCCCTCTCTGTGACACCTCCTCATCTCCGTAATCTATTAACCGCCCTTTCTCTCCCCCCCCCCCGCCCCACAGAGAACCAGAACCACAGATCCTCGACTTCCAGACGCAGCAGTACAAGCTCCTGCCACAGATAGCGTCCGTGTTCGCCCTTCTGTTTTCGGCCAACGACCTGGCGACCACCTACTTGCAAGTGTCCAAGGATATGACCAAGGGGAACATGGAGATGCTGCCGGAGCTTCATTCCTTGTCCAGTGGTTTGAAGGCCCTCAGTGCCGCCGACGCTACCGAGGGCGTGGAGATCTGCCGTCTGTCCTGCGGCGGTCACGGGTACCTCAAGTCGTCCAACTTGCCGAGGATCTACTCGGCGACGACCTGTGCCATTACCTACGAGGGGGAGAATACCGTGTTGTGGTTGCAGGTGGCGAGGTGGGTGAGGTGGATGGGGGCGGGTGGCGAGGTGGATGGGGGCGGGTGGCGAGGTGGATGGGGGCGGGTGGCGAGGTGGATGGGGGCGGGTGGCGAGGTGGATGGGTGCGGGTGTGGGTGCGAAGTGTGTGTGTGTCTGTGTACTTGTTTATGGTGAGTGTTTCTTTTGTGAGCATGCATGTGTTTCATGCGTGTAAGTACCTACATGCACCTCTGAATCTTTGTATATACTCAACCCCCTCGTATATATACACACACATACACACACACACAACACATATTCCTCCACACCCACCTCCACACCTACACACACGCGTTAATTCCAAACCTTTTCCTCCCACTCAAGGTATCTAATCAAGTCCTTCCGCGGAGGCAGAAAGTGTCAGCCCCTCAGCGAGTCTGTGGCCTACCTTTCCTCCAAGCCCGACGTGGCTGGCCTGCACGCGCTCACCAATGAAGGTCGGATTTCTCTCTTTTTTCATCGCCATTGGGTAAAAACATGGCGTTTTAGTTGCAATGAAGAATTAAAAGTTGGATGTTTTCCCTTGCATTTTTTTTTTCTTTTTTTTTAATCTGTTTATTTATATGTAGTTTAAAGTATTGCCTTACGTGGTATTGCTAACTTTACAAAATCCTTGTACTTACTCATTTTTCAAAATATCTTCTTTAGGACTTTATTTAATTCGTTTTTTTTTTTTTTTTTTTTTTTTTTCTATTCTGCTTCTTCGCCCTTCTTTCTCCAGCCTTGGTCGAAGCCTACAAGATGTCGCCTTGAAGTTAGTGGTAGACACAGAGAGCAGATTGCAGAGGTTGTGTGACATGGGTCAGAACTTCCATCACGCTTGGAATAACTGCTCAGTTTTGCTAGTCAGATGTGCTCAGGTGTGGGTCTGTTCATTTATTTCTTTTTTTCTTTTTCCTTTCTTGTTTGTTTGTCTGTGTGTTTTTTTTATGGGGATTCTTTATTCCCTAAGTTTATTTCTGTCTCTGTCTGTTTGTCTCTCTGGTTCTATGTGTCTTTTTTTCTTTCTTTCTCTCCATTTCACCTAATTTCTTTGTTTTCTTCCTATTACTTATCCTTTCTCCTCTTTGCCTTTTGGAAAGACACCAAAATTCATCTTCATTTTCTTTTTCCCATATACTATATCCTCATGTTTTCTTACTTCGTCTCCCTCTCTCTCCTCTGTTTTCTTTCTTCCTTTTAAAGTTTTTTCTCCTTGTATCTTACTGTCTCTGTTTCCCTGCCTCGGTCTTTCTCTGTCTGTCTGTTTCTCTCTGTTTCTCTCTGTTTCTCTCTGTTTCACTCTCTTTATCTGCCCCCCCCCCCTTCTCTCTCTCTCTCTCTCTCTCTCTCTCTCTCTCTCTCTCTCTCTCTCTCTCTCTCTCTCTCTCTCTCTCTCTTTCTTTTTCTCTCTCTCTCTCTCTCTCTCTCTCTCTCTCTCTCTCTCTCTCTCTCTCTCTCTCTCTCTCTCTCTCTCTCTCTCTCTTTTTCTCTCTCTCTCTCTCTTCTCTCTCTCTCTCTCTCTCTCTCTTCGTTTTCGATTTCCCCATATAATTTGTCATCCTCCTTTTATTACTTCCCCGTTTCCTTCTCTCCCCTTTTCGTAAACAGGCTCACATAAGATACTTCGTGTGTGAGAAGTTCCTCCAGCGCGTGAAGTCATCAGCTGTTAGCGAGGGCCTGAGGGGAGTCTTGCATCAGCTGTGCAGATTATACCTTATTTATCATATTACACTTAACCATGGAGATTTCTTGAGGGTAATTATGATAATTGAAGTTATTGTTTTTTTTTTTTTTTTTAATAAATTCATGAAGTTAATATATTTTGGAGGCGAATCACGAGACTAATTCTAATAAATGACATTGACGGTATATAAACGTACTAATGATAACGGTGATTATTTATTATTATTTTAGTTTAATGATAACGATGATGATCATATTAACGAAGATATATTAGATAACAAACTTACAAACACACACGCATATACAGCGAAACATACACATAAGCACACCTACATACACGGGGATATGATCTTTAACGTTCATGCAGGTAAATTGAATATATCTCTTTGTAGAAAATATATCAGAAATATAACATGTATCATGCATCGTCCAAATTTGCTTCCTCTCCCTTCCTCCAAACCTCTTCCTTCCCTTCCTCCCTTCCTCCCTTCCTTCCCTTCCTTCCCTTCCTCCCATCCTTCCCTTCCTCCCTTCCTTCCATTCCTCCCTTCCTCCCATCCTTCCCTTCCTCCCTTCCTTCCATTCCTCCAAACCTCTTCTTTCCCTTCCTCCCTTCTTCCCTTCCTCCCTTCCTTCCCTTCCTCCCTTCCTCCCTTCCTTCCCTTCCTCCCTTCCTCCCTCCTTCCCTTCCTCCCTTCCTCCCTTCCTTCCCTTCCTTCCCTTCCTCCCTTCCATCCCTTCCTCCCTCCTTCCCTTCCTCCCTTCCTCCCTTCCTTCCCTTCCTCCCTTCCTCCCTTCCTTCCCTTCCTCCCTTCCTCCCTTCCTCCCTTCCATCCCTTCCTCCCTTCCTCCCTCCTTCCCTTCCTCCCTTCCTCCCTTCCTTCCCTTCCTCCCTTCCATCCCTTCCTCCCTTCCATCCCTTCCTCCCTTCCTCCCTTCCATCCCTTCCTCCCTTCCTCCCTCCTTCCCTTCCTCCCTTCCTCCCTTCCTCCCTTCCTTCCCTTCCTTCCCTTCCTCCCTTCCATCCCTTCCTCCCTTCCATCCCTTCCTCCCTTCCTCCCTTCCTTCCCTTCCTCCCTTCCTCCCTTCCTTCCCTTCCTCCCTTCCTCCCTTCCTTCCCTTCCTCCCTTCCTTCCCTTCCTCCCTTCCTCCCTTCCTCCCTTCCTTCCCTTCCTCCCTTCCTCCCTTCCTTCCCTTCCTCCCTTCCTTCCCTTCCTCCCTTCCTCCCTTCCTCCCTTCCTTCCCTTCCTCCCTTCCTCCCTTCCTTCCCTTCCTCCCTTCCTTCCCTTCCTCCCTTTCTCCCTTCCTTTCCTTCCTCCCTTCCTTCCCTTCCTCCCTTCCTCCCTTCCTCCCTTCCTTCCCTTCCTCCCTTCCTCCCATCCTTCCCTTTCTCCCTTCCTTCCATTCCTCCAAACCTCTTCTTTCCCTTCCTCACTTCCTTCCCTTCCTCCCTTCCTTCCCTTCCTCCCTTCCTCCCTTCCTCCCTTCCTTCCCTTCCTTCCCTTCCTCCCTTCCTCCCTTCCTCCCTTCCTCCCTTCCTTCCCTTCCTTCCCTTCCTCCCTTCCTCCAACCCACTTCCTTCTCTTCCTCCCTTCCTTCCCTTCCTCCCTTCCATCCCTTCCTTCCCTTCCTTCCCTTCCATCCCTTCCTTCCCTTCCTCCCTTCCTTCCCTTCCTCCCTTCCTCCCTTCCTTCCCTTCCTTCCCTTCCTCCCTTCCTTCCCTTCCTCCCTTCCTCCCTTCCATCCCTTCCTCCCTTCCTCCCTTCCTCCCTTCCATCCCTTCCTCCCTTCCTCCCTTCCTCCCTTCCTTCCCTTCCTCCCTTCCTCCCTTCCATCCCTTCCTTCCCTTCCTCCCTTCCTCCCTTCCATCCCTTCCTTCCCTTCCTCCCTTCCTCCCTTCCATCCCTTCCTCCCTTCCTCCCTTCCTTCCCTTCCTCCCTTCCTCCCTTCCTCCCTTCCATCCCTTCCTCCCTTCCTCCCTTCCTCCCTTCCTTCCCTTCCTTCCCTTCCTCCCTTCCTCCCTTCCTCCTTCCTCCCTTCCTTCCCTTCCTCCCTTCCTTCCCTTCCTCCCTTCCTCCCTTCCTTCCCTTCCTCCCTTCCTCCCTTCCTTCCCTTCCTTCCCTTCCTCCCTTCCTTCCCTTCCTCCCTTCCTCCCTTCCTTCCCTTCCTTCCCTTCCTCCCTCCTTATTTCTACCCCATTCCATCCCTTCCTTCCTATTTCTCCCCCTTCCTTCCCTTTCTCCCTCTCCCTCCCCCTTCCTTCCCTTCCTTCCTTCCCTTCCCTCTTCTCCCTCCCCCTTCCTTCCCTTCCTCCCTCACCCTTCTCCTCCCCCTTCCTTATCTACTTCCTC
>NC_061819.1:37125905-37128405 GCF_019202785.1 Penaeus chinensis
AAAAGCGAGCAGCAGCATTGGGATATTCTGGACTCTCCTGGATCTGTGGAGATGCCCAAAAGCTTCCGTTCCCCAATGATCACTTTGACTGCTACACCATAGCATTCGGAATAAGAAATGTTGTAGATCTGGAAAAGGTGTGTATTTATGAACTCATTTTTACATTTTTCTAAGTAAGACATACAATTTTTCTTCTTTATTTGATTTTTTTTTTTTATAAATGTATATTTAGATGGTATTTAATTGCATTATTTTAAATATAGCTCCTTCTGTTTAGTTTTAGAAGTGATATGTAATGATGGCTAAAAGTTATCTGTAATAAAAAAAATTGTGATGTGAATCAGCAGCATATTGATATGTAATTCAGTATTTATCATGACTAAAATTTCATTAAATAGGAAGACAAATTAATACAATTTACATTCTTTAAGCTGTTATTACCTCTGCAATACAATATGCTCTCTCCCTTTTGTTTCCTTGTGCATTTTCTTATTTTTAATACTTTTACAACAGAGGAATACTTTCACCAACAGGCTCTGAGTGAAGCCTACCGGGTCCTGAAACCTGGAGGAAGGTTTGTCTGCTTGGAGTTCAGTGAAGTTAGGAATCCAACTGTCAGATGGTAAGGAAATTTGTTTTCTTCCCCCTTCTTATTTTTTATTTTTCTTGCTCTTGTCTTCTTCTTCTTCTTCTTCTTCTTCTTCTTCTTCTTCTTCTTCTTCTTCTTCTTCTTCTTCTTCTTCTTCTTCTTCTTCTTCTTCTTTCTATCTTCTTCCTCTTCCTCTTCTTCTTTCTCTTTTTTTTATCTCCTTTTTCATCATCATCTCCATCTTCATCCTCTTTTCCATCTTCTTCATCATCTTCATCATCTTCTTAATATTCATCTTTTGTCGAGAATTTCAATTTTTCTGAGCTTATATTATTATTGAGCTTATCTATGTCTGTTCTATATGGTCCGTAGAATAAGTCTGTACATCCCAATGTATGTGCCCCTTTTTTTTATATGTCATTCTTTGTCTTGTATTATTATTGAGCTTATCTGTGTCTGTTTTACACACACACACGCACACACACACACACACACACACACACACACACACACACACACACACACACACACACACACACACACACACACACACACACACACACACACACACACACACCCACACACACCCACACACACCCACCCACCCACCCACACCCACCCACCCACCAAAATACACACATACACATACAAAAAAAGAAAAGAAAAAAAGTGACATTAAAGTTCAAAACCACAGCAACTTATCCGTCATTCTCTTCCAGGATGTATGACCGGTATTCCTTCGGTGTGATTCCGGTGATGGGGCAGGTTGTTGCAGGAGACTGGAAGAGCTACCAGTACTTGGTGGAGAGCATACGCAAGTTCCCAGATCAAGTAGATATCTGATTGTTATTTGCTTTATCTTTTTTTTTTTTTCCTTTTTTTTTTTATATTTGCCTTTCTTAGAAGGGGAAGCAAAAAAAAATGGAGAATTCTTCCCATTTTTCTTTGTGATGATGCACAGGTCATAATATTAGTTCCAGGGTCTTTGTTTCTTGCTTTCTTTTCTGAAAAAAATATGATTGATTGTGTGAATTACAAGTATGTGGTTGAGATGAGTAAAAAAAAATATATATATCTGATGGCATTTAACTGAATTTTTTTATTAAGGACCGCCAATGTCGAGTATAGGTTAAGAATTAGATTTTTACCCCTGAAATATTTATCGTTTATTTGCATACTAAATACATCCAAAGATAACATGAGCCAATGACGAGCCTGCCTTGATTTATGAAAATATTTTACGTTATCTTATTTTGCTGTTACTAAGGTTAATAACATCATAGTATTTATAATGTTTATAATTTTTCAGATTTCTTAACCTTCATCAAGAATTCAAGTTTTCATATATTTCATTGAGCTTTGGCATGTTTGTTTAGGACAAAGAATACAAAAAAAATCTGTTGTTGTAAATGTTTATAATGGTAAGCAAACTTTAAGGCTCTCAAGTATGGGTACACACTTTTTTTTTTTTTTTTTTTTTTTTTTTTCTTCTTCTTCTTCTTATTACATGTAATATTAACTGCAATTATATACATACATTTTTCAAAAAGCCATGACTGCTTGACATCATGCATTTTATTTTTTAGCTATGCATTCAGATTGAAGATCAATCATCACTGAACATATTCTGTGAATTATTTTTCATAGCTGCACATTCTTATTTTATAATGATATTCTAAATTTGAAACATGCCCACGACATTAGTGGTACCTTAATTGTATTAACTCATAGATGGCTCCACAATTGCTAAGTCAACAAATTTACTGTATTCCTTGATTTTAGATTTTTTGAAAAAAATTATATTGAAATTGGTATTGTTAATTATATAATGATAATCATAATGGCAATAATAATAACAGCAATAATAATAATTGCATTAGAAAAAAAAAAATCCTGAAGACTCAAGGAAAG
>NC_061819.1:37143405-37148405 GCF_019202785.1 Penaeus chinensis
TATATATATATATATATATATATGTATATATATACATATACACACACGCACACACGCACATACACTAATATATATATATATATATATATATATATATATATACATATATATATACATATATATGTATATATATATATATATATATATAAATATACACATGTATATACATATCTATATAAATATATATGTTATATATATATATATATATATATATATATATATATGTGTGTGTGTGTGTGTGTGTGTATACACACACACATATATATATACAGATATATATACATGTATATATATATGTATATATATATATGTATATATACAATAATATACATATACATATATATACAGATATATATATGTGTGTGTGTATATATACTTATATATATATATATATATATATATATATATATATATATATATATATACCGAGCCCGAGTAAACGACATATCACCTTGAGAGGTCAAACGCAGGTGTCGTAGGGGAAGTCACCGCCGTGGCACAAGTGTTATCGCGCTGAACCACGGTTGATTATGAAGGGCATCCAATCAGGCAAGGGTGACACTGCCATATAACCTCTCAATAGTGAATTGAGAGAGGCCTACTGTCATGCAGTGGTATGAATGGCTGTTAAAAAAAATGTATATATATATACAATATATATACATATATATACACATATATTTGTGTGTCTATATCTATCTATTTATCTGTTTATCTATCTATCTATTTGTATGTATTTATATATATATATGTGTATATATACATACATATATATATATATATAATATATATATATATATATATATATATATATATGTGTGTGTGTGTGTGTGTGTGTGTGTGTGTGTGTATGTGTGTGTGTGTGTGTGTGTGTGTGTGTGTGTGTGTGTGTGTGTGTGTTCTTTTATTTATTTATCTATTATTTTTTCGTTTATACCTGAGTATCTTATTCTCTACAAGTCATCAGAAGCTGAGGCTCATTAGCGGTTATCTCTGCGGCAAATGTCCTTGTGCCACTTGTCTATTTATGCGCCATTAGGCCAAACACACACACACACACACACACACACACACACACACACACACACACACACACACACACACACACACACACACACACACGCACGCACACACGCACACACACAGACACACAGACACACATACACACACAAATATATATTGTTTGTATACACACATGCACATACATATGAACACACACTCACAGGCAAATCTATATGTGTGCGTATTTATCTGATTATTTGTCAACAGAGACATTTATGGCAACTCATTAACCAAATGTATATCACCTGACATGAGAAGTGTCCCTAAAACACCTGCAACTATATAAGGCTTTTTAGGGAGAGCGAGTTAACTTGGGCCGTGATTGGGTGGAGACGTCAGATGGGTCTTGTGGCTGCGACAGGTGAGGCGGCTCTGTCCTTCTTGCTCTGGCACGTGTAGGGCCTACGAGAGCACAATAACCACACGCAGAATGCACGGGGACGGGAAGGAAATAGAGTGAAACTGTCGTTTTAAGTAAGGAACAGGAAAGATTATACTTTTCGGAAAAGATTATATAAGATCTTTCATTGCAATACACACGCGCGCGCATACATGTATATGTATATATATATATATATATATATATATATATATATATATATATATATATACATATGTGTGTGTGTGTGTGTGTGCGTGCGTGCGTGCGTGCGTGCGTGTGTGTGTGTGTGTGGATATAACTATTTTTGCACTACCACCTTACGAAATATATAATTTTAATTTGTCTTGTGCGTTATATTTCAATTTGCTTATCAAGACCTTTTGGTATTTAAGCATGACACAAAGTTAATTGATTATCGTATTGTCAAGAAAACAAACTAATGGATAGCACCTTCAGTTTTGTAATTAATACATCATTTCCGCAAAGCTGTAATGCTTAGTCAGCTACACAGCGAACATGTGCGAATATCCTAGTTATACTTGACTAACGCTGAGTTCTTGTCCGGACCTGGATTCTGGGTTGGATAAATTCCATCAGACCATATATATGACATTCATTCTTGCCAAGAAATTGTCGAGTAATTTGTCTTTAGATGTGGAAATAATTCATTTTCATTTCTCTCTTTCTAAGCGTCTGAGATATTGGTTTACTGCCCTGGTTATGAACGATCAAAATGATAAGAAAAGTGAATTAGGATATATATATATATATATATATATATATATATATATATATATATACATACACACATGGCGTAGATTTTTTTTTTTTTTTTTTTTTTTTTTTTTTGCAATTTACCCCAGAGGCTACCTGTGATGCAATATCGAATGGTCAATATTGGTTTATCTATTAACTTCATCATTATTGTACCATCGACCCCTTCCCTTGTTTTTTTGCGAGAAATTACAGCTAAAGTATACGAAGCACTTACATATTTAATAATGATAATAAACATTTTCCCTACAAGTATATCATAATCTTCATGTGAAGTCTGAGTAACAATGGACGACGGCGTGAGTGTTATTATCTATATTGCACTGAAAACTTTACATTTATATTTACCATTATTCTCCACAGGAATATACACACACAAAAGAAAAGACATGTGTTCTATCACAATCTACACCATTCCTTAACTGTTATACCCTAAAAGGGAAGACTGCAGTATCTGCAAAATTTTCATGAAACACTTATACATATAATGACATTGTACCAGAAGCAATACTTAAGGCTTTCCATGAATATATAGGGCAGTAGTATCTACCACTTACTGAGTCGTAATCCAAATGGGTCCTGGATCTTTTTTATCATTTGGCTGGACAACTACATTGTCCCCCAAAATAACTGATGTTTGTTTTCGTCTATGGTACTATTGACAAATGGTGATGTAATAATGTCTGAGGACATTACATTCAAATTCTTCGAACGTTTACGGCGGCGGATTCGTTCCACCATGGAGTGGAATCCGAGATGAAAAGAAACAGTCTAGTGGAAATGTGTATGATTTTCCAGATTTCTGTGACGTTATACAGAAATCAAATGGAGGAAAGGGGTTGTGGTTCAACTGACCAACGACGATATCCGGTCATGTAAAAGGACCCAATCAGTACATCAGCTTCAGAAGCTTGATGTGAAAACCAAGCTGCGGAACATGATTGCGTCCGAAGGGGATCCCACGTGTGAAAACCAGTCGCAAAGAATATGCCTTCAATGATATCCAATTCCTGTAGAAGAACTCCGAACTGTAAATGCCTAGTCCACTCTGGAAGGAGGCGAGAAGGATACTGGCTGGCAAGAAGGCAGACCTTTGTTCTCTGATGCCAAAGGACCGACGCCCTTTCCGGATGAATTTACCAGAGAGCACTGATGCCGATGAAGCAGTGTAAAGACACAGACGATGATTTAGCAAATTAAGTTATATCACGGCACCGAATATGCCTTAAATCAAGTAAAAATAGGTTGTGGTCTACATATAGTGCAATTTTTCGTTGTGATTATTTTTTACTGTTTCATTTGGTGCAAACAAAAACTGCAGTACCTACCTAACTGCCATAACTGGTAGGCTTTATTGCCCTTCCTCTTGTTTTCACATATTTTGCAGATACTGCAGTCTTCCATTTTTGGGCAGTGTTGATTATCCACCCACCCCATAAAAATGACATAATCAACTGACATATTGGAAAATCTGGAATTCCTCATCCATAAACGTAACTGAAGATTGATTTCAGTTTACACTTGCTGATACCTGCCAAGAAACGGACAGTCATGAGGCCTTTAAACCTTCTCGTGTTGCTGGTGATTATCCTTTCCATCACGGTAAGTTCGAGGCGTTTTAGACAGGGATATGTTCTTGCCTAGAATCTAGGGACTTTTTCTTGCTATCTCGAGAGTTTTTCTTGTTTTCTCAAAGCTCCCCCGTAGATGCTACTGTCACCATAGCAACCGAGTCGTTCGCGTACCGTAGTGTTTACAAGTCTACGAATGCGGGCGCTCGTAAAGAACTCAAAGACCGTATTATTACATTAGAGGAATTTTATGGTTTCTATATCTGTAATTTCCATAACAATATACTAAAAACAACTGAAATTTAATGTATATGAAATGAGATGAAGGAGATAATGGGAATGAAAAAAAAAAAAAAATCTCACAAATCATCAGAACACTGACAATTTCTCTCTCACTTTTAAACTCGTCTATTGGAATGAAGAATATACCTTTACTGATCAATTGAACAGAGAATATTTCAAGTGAAAAAAAAATCTGAATGGATAAAATAATAATGCAGAAAAAAAAAAAAATCGCTGGTAACGGTACCTTCTCCTCGCATATTCCAAAGACCAATAATTGTATAGTTTTACAAAATGAAGCGAATCTTTGAGAGACAATAATTCTCCAGGGAAAGATCTGCAGACATTATCTCGTCAGAATGCACGGTCTTTAATGGCAGATTGAGTCATTCTATCCATTGCACAGATTGATTAAAATGGCTTCTTTTATTTTTCTCATTATCTCTGCTCAGTTGACCACACATGTAGCACTGATCATGGCTTGATTAGCTTCCTGTTGCATCTTTTATATATTATTTTGGTTCAGCATATGTAGATATGGAAAAGGAATTTCATTTTCTGATGATCATATCAAAATATCTGTAATTGTATATACATACATACATATATACATACATATATATACATATATATACATATATGCATACTGATGATAATAATAATAATGACACTGACAATGACGTGAACATTAACATTGATGATAATGATAATGATAATCATCATCATTATAAACATCATTATCATTACTACTATCTGCATCTTTGTTATTAGTGCTATTATCTCAAACTATTATCTCAAACTATGCCAGTGCTCTATCCTCAGGTCTAGAATTCTAAATTCTAACAGTCTTCGAATTTCAGATTTATTCAGTGTTTTTTGTTTTTTCTTTATTTTTTCATCCTCTCCCCACTTATTTAACTGATCACGCC
>NC_061819.1:37153405-37180905 GCF_019202785.1 Penaeus chinensis
AGTTAATCTGCACTTACATTCCTTCCTTTACTTCTTGTTTACGAGCCCGTCACGCAAACCAAGTAGTAGTAGAAGATATGTTAAATTGAAGACAAACACGGTATGAGAAGAAATTGCTGTCTTTCTCGCTGGTTTTATCACTTGATGATTTCGGTTTCACTCGAAAAGCCGAAGAATTCACTTCATTTGCTAAAACACTTGTGTCTTGATTGTTAAGGAAAGGAATCGTCTCGTGTTGCGTCCAGATATCTTAACTAGAAAAGGAATCAGTTATTCTCTCGTTTTTTTTTTTTTTTTTTTTTTAATCATTGTTATTGCCTTAGACTGTATATTGTGTGTGGCAATAAAAAAACATACATATCTTTCGAACCGAAACGAAATTTAATATATAATTTATTTGCAGGAAATACTATGACGTCAGGGTTTTTTAAAATATACCAGAGCAGCTCATTATAAAAAATCATTAATGTATAGCGAGAACTCACTTCAACAATTCACACTCATTTTAATTTTCTAAAGAAATGGTTATGAAATCTTAAAAAAAAAAAAAAAAACTGAAAGTACATATATATCAAAATACGGTTTATAATTGCACTGCTTTCTCATCTTGAAGATACATAGTGTTTGAACTTGCTCACTTATAACTTCATTTGTACCACAAAATATTAGATCTTATATCGACGTGATTTTGGTCTTTTTCTCAAAATTAATCAGACGTTGCCTTTCTTGCAACTTACCAGATTCACTCTTGCTGATATAGTATCAAATTATCAAATGCCATAATAATGAAATTATTGTTTTCTTATCAATACAAACTTAATGTTAAAACATCTTTGTTCCTTACCGGCTTGTCAACCTGGGTCATAAGCCGATGACAATTAGTGTTTTTGTACACTTTGTTCGTATTCATAAGCTGCAGGCTCTCACTCTGCATGGTCCCTGCTTCACTCTGCTCTATTGTAAATCCGTAGTGATAAAACCCACCCCTTAAACAGATCCTAAGCAATTCTGATTTAGCTTACGCTATGCTTTGTCCACAAAGGCTAAACATCTTCTTCGTTTATTGGGATATCGCGAGATCTGTAACTTTTTTATTATCATTTCAGCTTTCGTTCTATTTCAGATTCCTTCCGGTCTACTGAACCGAGCAACAAGTCATGAGGACTTCAAGCCTTCTCGTCCTGGTCGCCGTCGCCGTCGCCCTCGCGGTAAGGCGGACCATTCTCTTGGTCCAAACTCGCTTTTGGCCTCTAGCTGTTTACACCGCTGTGTTCTGAAAAGGTCCCACCCTTGACACACCGTTATATACTTTTTCAGCGATAACGTTTCTTCAGTCCTATTTTGCCAAGATATATATGATAGATTCCTACAGTGTCCGCACAGTTTAACCTAAAGGTACCTCATTACCTCATGATATCTTTCCCTTACAGGCAGGACTCCCCTATGATGATGAGGTGAGTAAGAACTTAACCAATTGGACATTCGAAACAAATTCAAGATTCTGTTTCGAACCATTGCTTGTAAACACTAGCTTTTGCTAATAGTCCTCTCCTCTCCCTGTTGCATTTAAACATCATGGTATTATTTATCGATATATCAAGATTTATATAATAAAGTACGTCACGCTTTTATACGCATTAGTAAAACACCTCTCTCCCCATTTCCCCCAACCACACAACGCGGTAAAGGGAGAAATGATGGACATGCATGGACCTATGATGGACATGCATGAACCTATGATGGACATGCATGCTAAACCGGATGGCTTGGTGGTCCAGGTGAGTTAAGTCAAGCTCTTCTGTATAAATGAATGTATGTATATGTGTATGTATGTATATATTTGAATATGTATATATCCACGTGAATATATAAAGTATTGCATATATATTTATCTATTTATGTCTGTTTATATACACATTTAAATATATAAAACTATATATGTATAAATACATATTAGATATGTACCATACATACCATATATATATATATATATATATATATATATATACATATACACAAATCTACACGTACTTATGTACACATATGTATACATTTACATATGCACATATACATGTGTATATATTCATATATATATATCCATATCCATATATATACATTTGTATATGTATATATATCATGTGTATACATAGATATGCACATATGTCTATGTATATTTTGATGTATGCATACATATGATTATACATATATACTACATCTATATTCATATATATATACACACATATGTACACACACACATATACATGTACATATACATATACATGTTTGCGTATATATATAACCCAATGCCGACGGGTATGACGTGTACGCACGTGCCACGCCCACTGAGAGTTACTTGCATAATTGTTTTTACACATAGATGGCTACACTTGTACTAAATCACCAATGAGCCAGTTACGAGTACTGCCTGTCTCGGGCGTTTACCCTTTTCTTTGATTTACGAGAATATTTTACGTTATTTTATTTTGCTGTTCATAACATTATAGTAATTATGATGTTTATATTCATAGCACTAGTAAAAAATATATTTTCCCGCCAATTCAAGGAAAGGTGAAATCAGGTAAGCTAAGCACTATGTATGCAGATACATTTCACAAAAATAATATAAAAAATGAGCACAATATTTTCCCCATTCTTTATTCATTTTCCCGGCGGCATTTGGATATATGTGTGTGTGTGTGTGTGTGTGTGTGTGTGTGTGTGTGTGTGTGTGTGTGTGTGTGTGTGGTGTGTAAATGTGAACATATAAATATATATATGTGTGTGTGTGTGTGTCTGTGTGTGTGTGTGTGTGTGTGTAAGTGTAAATAGTGTAAATGTGAACATATACACATACATGTGTACACAGGTGTGTATGTTTATGTATATATTCATATATATACTTATATATACATATATATAGTAATATATGTATTTTTATGATTATATATACATACATAAATGCTCACATATACATGTACATATATATATATATATATATATTTATATATATATATATATATTTATGCATGTATTTATGTATGGGAATACACACATAGATATATATATACACATACATTTGTGCATGTGTATAAATACATATACATATATTAACACGTGAGTGTATAAATGTGTGTGTGTGTATATATATGTGTGTATGTGTGTGTGTGATATATATGTATATGTATACGAATAAATATACATACATATACTGTATATACATATGTACACACACATGTATATATATACACAAATATATACTTATATAGATACATATATGTGTTTATATGTGTATATAGAAATGTGTTTATACACATATATGTTATATATATACACACATATATATGTTTATGTGTATATATATATATATATATATATATATAAATTTATGCATACACACACCCAAACACACACACATATATTTTTTTTTATAAATTTGGATATGTGTTTGTATGTGTATATAAATTTATATATTCGTATCTATGTAAATTATTATATTTAAATGCATACATATATATATACATATTAGATATATATGTATATATAAATAAATATATACATACATATGTATATATACATATATAGAGATATAGAAGTGTATATATGTATGTATCTTTTCATATTTATATATAGATATATCCATATATATGTATGTATGTATATATTTATTCTTTATCTAATATATGCATATATATAGATATATAGATATAGATCTAAATAAATATGTACATACATACAAAAATGTATTGATAGCTATAGACATATATAAGTATGTATATGTATTCATATTTATATATACATATATATCAGATATGTATTAGAAATATATATCATATATCAGTCTAATACACACACACACACACACACACACACACACACACACACACACACACACACACACATATATATATATATATTATATGGTAAAAAAACAAAACATAATGCAGGTCTTGAGGATGGAATCTACGTGAATTTCGAAACTGTAGTCTCACTAAATAAATAAATCTAGTTTTTGCGTTGTGGGTTTTTTTTTTCTACCATAGTATCAACACGGAGGAGTACTTTACTACTCACATATATGATATAGACACGTATGTACATATATTTATATGTATAAGACACTCCGGTCTCCTTGCAGGTCCAGCAGAACGTTGACTCTGGTTGCGGGGAAAAGGAGAAGAAGAAGGATGAGGATATGGCTGAGATGGATGCCGTGGATGAGACGGACGATCCAGCATCAGCTCATTCCAGAGGCTCCGTGTGAAAAGAAAAAAGAAAATCGCGACGAACATGGCCTCAGAGAGTACGAAAATGAACAAGGACAAGGCCAAGATTGTTTACATTCGATTGAACATTATCATTCGGCAACTTCCTGGCACCCGAATGTTAAATCCGTGAAGTGCCAAGCAATGACCAGACTTTTTTTTTTTTAAGTTTTGTATAATGAATGATCATATCGCTCCCAAAATTTACTGATTGGCAATAAACTAGCACAATATATGTATTATGAGCTTATTCCTAATTACACAAACACACACACAGACATATAAATGTGTGTTTATGTATATATATATATATATATATATATATATGTATGTATGTATGTATGTATATATATACAAACGAAACGTAACGATTTTTCTTTTCTTATTGTGATTGTTTTCCTCTCATCTTTATGCACACGTCACTGTGTTTGGAGTTGCGATCATATATGCTAGTTTTGCTAACTGATCCACCGCGTCACAGGTTGATATTCCTATATGAGAGGGTCTGTATAGTATTGTATACCATCCTCGGATACACTAGAAATTTGGGGTAGGATATTCCTAGTTACGATGTTTCCTGGACTAAATACAGTAAGCACTTCGGCTGTCAAAAAAATGTGCACACTTTAAGAGCGATGCCAGGATTTAATACACCAATCCCAGTAGATTGCAATGGGGGGTGGTCATGAGGAGGATGGAGAATTTCATGGCTATATCTCGGGTAATAGCCTTTTGATTGTTACTGAAATCATAGACTTAGACCCTGTTAATTTGTCAATATGAACTTGCACGTGTGATCTATGCCATGGTGCAGTAAGTTGCTTCTGGGATGTTAACAGCATCAGTGTTTCACACACTGAAGCTGAGAACAGCTTGGGCAGGTTTGGTATTTCATTCTAGGTTTGACTGTATTCAGATTAGAGTATCGAGGGCGCCGGGCATGTCGTACTCTGTAATTAATCTCACTGGACAAAGCAAGTGAAATTTGTGGTCTGGATTGAAGCTGATGCCGAGTATGGTGTTGACCTCGGTGATATGACTCTGAATTCAAGGGAGATCTAGTTCTTTCTTCATGACAACTTCAATAGTCATTGAGCAACCAAGAATGATTCTCATGGACTTGGTTTGTGAGACCAAGGGGTTTGAGATCATTCCGTGGCAGCATACTAATGGTTAATGGTTAAAAGCAAAATAAATGTGCTAGACATCTAAGGTCATGTAGCACTATAGTAAATGGTAGTGAAGGGTGGTTGAGTTAGTGATTAGTTGTCAAAGTTGGGCAAAGGAATTGACGAGTAAATGGGTTAAGGTTGGGTAAGATAATGTATAGGGGTTAGATCAAGTGAAGGATGTATATGCATTTGAGGAATGAGAACAGGTTGTCAAAGCAGAAAGTGTGAGAAGTTGTGGGAGGGATCACGAAAATCGGTCCCATTTGGCTGGGCTAAATAGATTATTTAAGAATTTTGTAGAGATGGGGGTAGTAGAAGGACGGGGGCATGTGGAAGAGGGAGTAGTGTTGAGGGAGGTATTGTTATGGGGAGGTGGACAATAAGGTTGTAAGGTAGTAATAAGGGAGGATGGGGTAGTTGATGAAGAAGGTTGTGGGGGTATAGTTGTTGAAGTTGAGCATGTTGGGAGTAGAAATGTCTCCTGGGGTGTTGATTAGGGTGGATACTGTACTAGTCGGCATTGAGGAGGGGGTATTAGTTGTAGTGTTCAGAGCCGTGGTCAAAGGAGAGCCTGGGGTCAGGGAATCGGGCGAGTTTGAATTGGTGGAGCTATTTGATGAAGAGGCAAGCCTCATTGCCTCTAATAATGGTATGGTTAATGGTTAATGGTTAATGGTTAATGGTTATTCATTGTTGGCCATGATAAGCCTGGAGTATGTTGGGGAGAGAAACGGTCCACCCCTCAGGGTCGCTTGAGGGGTAAGGGCTAGACAACTAAAGCAGGGGAATACCGTGCCCATGGCTCCCTCAGGCCGTTCAGGACTGGCACAAAGTCAGCCTTTCATCCTTTCAGCACGGCTCTCACACCTTAGGAAGTGGATAGTAGAAGGGGTTGGTGAAGGGACAGAAACGAAAAAGTAGGAGGGGGAAAAAAAAGACCATGCAAAATTTGTTAAGTCGAGGGCTGAGTCCCAAGGTTGGGGAGTTCCACAGCATTGGGTCCCAGTCTCCGCCTCCTAAGCCCCCCCACGACAACAACGGGCAAGGGATTGGGGGGGGGGGGGGCAGCATACTAAGAACAGGCTATAGTCTATTTTGGATCTAACAAGGAAAATGCACATCAACCTTAGGATGCTTAGGAAGGCACATATGTATGTGATACTTATGTATTGCAAAGGTTTTAAACGCTCCAAACAACATTCCCTTATCCTTAGAACAATTTCCCGAGTGAAGGGAGAATTGTGGGACAAAGATAGTTAAAGGTGTCAGTTTTGGCAATGATTTGTCCACCTAAACTTGGAACGTACTGCAGTTTATGAGACCTGGAAGTGTACTTTAGTTTTGATAGGGTTGGTTATGAGTCCAAGAACATATCCCCCCTTATCAATGACCTGAACGAGAAAGACATCAGCATAGGAGTTAGGATAGGTCTCCTAACTCACTTTAGAACTTGCAATGAGAATGCATAAGTACGTTAAATAGTGAAGGGGACAAAACTCCACCCTGTGGAGTACCCAACTCTAGGTGCCTCGGTCCCTTACTTTTGCACTACTGAGAGATAGATAATCCTTTATCGACAGCAGGAGCTTGCCCTTAACTCCTAGTAGAGTTAATTCATAGAGGATTGCAGTAGGAGAGGTTCTGTCGGATGCTCCCTCGAAACATATGAAGACTATAGGGCTAAACACATTTGTGTTCCCTTCCCTTTTTGAAGGCCAAAGGCAGATGGTTGGATCAGGTCTTTAATCTAGTGGAGTTGATGAGTGAGATGAATCCTTTCACAATTTTTTTAGGAGACAGGATGTCAGAGGTCCAAGATTCAACAGGTCATCTTGGTTTTAGGATGGGAATGATGGTAGCTTGATTCCAGGCAAGATGACTGAAGCATTGGTTCAGTTGAAGAGATGAGGATTTCTTCCCACTACCTGTACCATTGGATAGTGTCATAAGTGATTCCACCATCCCCAGGTGCAGTGGATATGCTAGTCTTTATGGCTGCAACAAGTTCATGACTTGTGAATGGTGCATCAGCCTCATCATCTAAAAGTTGGTACCGATTGTCAATTTATTTTTTGTGTTTTAACTTAAGGGAGCACCTGCGTATGGATGATGGAAGATTACCGGGAGAGGAATTTATGCAACATTTACTGAGTGACAAAGCTACCCTTTCTGAATGAGGCTGAGGAGTTACTTTGTATGCATTACCTTTAATCTTGTTGATTTCCCACCACGCATCGCTCATGGTAGTCGTAGAGCCAATTAATTCTGTCTAGGCATACAACCTATCTTCCCTTTTTTGAGTTATTACCTCATTGAGCTTTTTACTAAAGAATATAAGGTCCCCAACTAAGTAGGGGTTTGTTCCCAAGTGCTTTAGCTGATTTACTGTAGACCTTTAGTTAATATTACCAAATTGTTTATAGAGAGTTTCATTAAAATGGTCAAGGAGTGTGTGCTGATTGTACAGAACTGCATAATCTAATTTGCCACCTAGGTAATGAGTCTTTTCTAATGGGCATATATATGTGTATATATGGTAGAAAAACCCACAATGTAAAACTAGATTTATCAAAAATGAGACTACAGTTTTGGAATCCACCTGGATTCCATCTTCAGGTCTGAAGAGGAAAGGGAAAGGAGGGAGTATAGAACAGAGAGAGGAAAGGCAACGCGGAGACACGGGGCAGGTGAGTTCAGACGGACGGAAACGAAGGGAGGTCAGATCAGGTTGGAGGATCGGGCGGACTGTGTGAAGGGTGGCCAGCATACGGGAGAAGGCGGAGGATGTGGGAAGCGAGGAGACTGTCGGCAGGAGAAAAGCCGCTGTTCAGGTTGAAATTAGGTAGCAGCTTTATTAAGGAGGATTCCACCAGTCTTCGGGCGTGGACGTCAGCGGAAGGTAAGATAATTCGCGCCGCTGACCAGTCCATCAGATGGCCTGTGTCCCACTGATAGCAGAAGAGAGCGTTGTTGTTGTGTCCCCTGGAAACAGCGTACTTATGTTGAGACAGGCGCTTAGTGAGACTGGCGCCCGTCTCGCCAAAGTATTGTTTGTCACAGGAGGTACAAGGAATAACATAGGTGCCCACCTTCGAGGAAGAGGGTGGGCTGGTGTGGACCAGGTTATGACGGAGAGTGTTCACCTGGCGAAAGATCAGTCACAGTCTGCAGTTGAGAGTGTGAAGAGGGCGGCGGAGAGAGTAGATATCCTCAGTGTAGGACAGCCTGAGGACGGGCAGGTGAGGAGTCTCTTTAGGAGAGGAGTCGTGTTTGAAGGTGCGCCGTGCCCTGGATAACGCGGCGTCGAGAACATAACGAGGATATCCCAGTTTGGAGAACGAACGACGCAGGTAGTCGATCTCTCCATCCAGGTACTGGGGGTCACAGATACGGAGAGCGCGGAGGAACAGCGAAGTGGTAACACCTCTCTTTACATGGAGGGGATGGTATGAGAAGAAGTGTATGTACATACCACTATGCATGGGCTTCCTGTATATGGAGAAAGATAAATGGTCAGCAGAGCGATGTACCAAGGTGTGTGTGTGTGTGTGTGTGTGTGTGTGTGTGTGTGTGTGTGTGTGTGTGTGTGTGTGTGTGAGTGAGTGTGTGTGTGGGTGTGGGTGTGGGTGTGTTTGTGTGTGTGTTTGTGTGTGTGTTTAGAGTGAGAGAGAGAGAAAAATATGAAGATGTGTATATATGCATATACATATACATATATATATATATATGCCTATATATGAATATATAAATCTACATATACACCTTTCTCTCTATCTCTTTATATATATACATATATATATATGTGTGTGTGTGTGTGTATATTTGTATATGTGTACATATTTACACACTTCTATACACACACACACGTGCGCACACACGCGGACACACACACGTGCGCACACACGCGGACACACACGCGGACACACACACACACACACACACACATACACACACATATATATATGCCGCGGTTAGCTCAGTTGTATTTGGCTCAGCCTCTGTTCGAACTAAGGTGCTGTAACTCTACGGGCTCGTACGCCACGTTTACCAGGTCACGTGATTGTTAATGATTCAGAGTTCATTAGAAACCTGAAGAAAAGGCTGTGGGAGCGGCTGAAGACACTTGTCGGCAAAGACCATGGTATTAATGTCAATATTGCGAGAATCTTTTACTTGTCATACATAAGGTCGGTCATAGATTACCATGCGTTGCACCTAGTATTGTTCAAGGAATCAGAGTTGACTGGTCTAGAAAGTGTACAAAATGAAGCCATGAGGATCATTCTTGGTGCCCCTAGAACAACAAGGACTGTGAATATGAGAACAGAACTTAATTTGCCTTCTGTTTATAAAAGAATATTATATATAAATACCACATTTAGTGTCAAATCAATTAGAGAACCCCTCCATTGTACAGAGTTCCAAAGACAACTAAAACACAGAATAGAAGAGCTAACTTTGAATAACAACACCGATTCATACTCAAATCCATGGTTACAAGTGACGTGTAAACACTTAGCTCAGCTGAACATACCCATAACTAAGACCCTACATGGACGTTCTGTACCACCGTGGAAAATGTCGGACCTAAGTGTATATTATACGACTGCCCCCAAAAAAGACAGTGTCCCCCCTGCTATACTTAAACAGTATGCGCTTGCAAGTATAAATGAGCATCTAGACACTCTTTCCAATGCATATGAATGCTACACTGACGGATCCTTGCAGTCTGGGAGCAGAGCAGGATGCGCTTTTGTTGTATATAAAAACAATATTTTGCAGCAGCAGGATTGTAGGGGGGTTCATGACTGGGCTAGCACTATGCAAACCGAGTTGGCAGGAATACTCATGGCCACCGAATTTCTATTGAATCAAGGCTCAGGGGTCATTTTCTGCGATTCACAGAGTGCTCTCCAGGCTCTGAACACTCTAGACAAAGGTGCGGGAAATAATGCAAATGACATCAGGATATACGTGTATTGTGCAAAAGAACGAGACCATAATATACGTTTTGTGTGGATTCTATCGCATGTTGGAATCCCTAGGCATGATCATGCTGATAGCCTAGCAAAGTCAGCATGTGACAAACAAATAATTAAAGTTTCCTTCAGAGAGGACTTGACTAAGTTGATTAATTCTCAACGCCCTGAAAGCTGTAGCATAAAGCACTATGACCGGTTTAGGCAAGATTCATTCATCTATGGTTTATATAAAACAAGAACAAGACAGTATGATGTTGTGACTGCAAGAATCAGGCTTGGATACAGATTATATTGGCAGGTCAGTACAGTTTGTAATGTCGAAGAAACTAAGTGTAAACTGTGTAATGAAGAATATAAGCGAACAGTTGTACATTATATTTCAGAGTGCCATGTGATACAGCCTTTCAGGCCACCTAGCAAGAGGTACGGAGAATTATGTAATTACTTCATATCATCTGATGCCCTAGAAGATATACTTATGTTGTATCCTAAATTTGGAATGTAGTATCACATAACCGAATATAAAATGTATTAATGCTTTCCCACGCCCAAGCTATATGCCGGCGTGGCAGATGAGTGGATAAAGGACTGTGCAATTGTTCCTTTCCTTAAACTGATATAAGTACTCATAGCAATGTTATAGGCTAAAATTCAAATGTAATACTATGTAATGTTATGACCATGCATTAAATGTACTACAGCTTGCCCACGCCTGTGCAGTTAGCCAGGGTGGTAAATAAAGGACTAAACTAAACACTTGCCGAGTTCTTATTTTCTTGCCTTTTGTGGTAGCACTGTGGTCCGGATTGTGCAAGGCAATTGGCCGAAAGGAGAACCTAATGATTGAGGCAACCACCAACAGAAAAAACAAACCCCGATGTGTGTGGTTGTGCGTGCGTCCTCGTGTGTGCGTGCGTGTGCGCGCGTGTGTGCGTGCGTGTGCGCGCGTGTGTGCGTGCGTGCGTGTGCGTGCGTGCGTGTGCGCGCGCGTATACGTATGTGTGTGTGTGTGTGTGTGTGTGTGTGTGTGTGTGTATTTGTGTGCGTGCGTGCGTGTACGTATAAGCGTGCGTGTATGTGCAAGTGTACGTGTATGTATATGTGTAAGTGTACGTGTATGTGTGAACGAGGGTAACTACGTAAGGGCTTGTTCGTGTGTGCTTGAGCGCGCTCGAACGTAGTTACGTGTAAACATACTCGTATTCACGTGGGTACTGGTATGGATTATTTGGACATTTACAATAGTAGACCATCATCAACTCATCAACTAAAAAAATACCACTTTGTTCACCATGAGAGATCACATTGTTTGGGCCGTTACTAATTCTTTGTAATTCTGGATGCTTCTCTCTTAAACTAAGAACACAATGTAAAATCGAAAAGAAATAAAAGGAGGAATTCTGGTGTTTTACTGGGAGAGTGACAGCGTACATATACACAAACCAATATAATTAGCTTTACCTTTTTTAATATCAGAACACAGGTCACTGTTGCAACCCACTGTCGAAGGGAGCCCGTTACAAAATTCCAAAAAAATACACAAACACAAAAGGCGACAGCGTGTTGCCTTGGCGTACCCCAGCCTGCCCTCTCTCTGTCTCGGGAGTGTCTGGCGGGCTTCCCTCAGGAGCGCATCCTCAGTTCCTCACCTTCGCGGTAATTAGCCACTGCACAGTTCGCTAGTTTTTCTGCGCAACTAGTGCAGTTGTCCCTTATTTAATGCCATAAGTCTCAAAAGATCGTTTCATAATTAATGGTTCTTGCGTTTTTTGTAGTGATCTCTTTTTATTTCGTCGTTTTTACTTTTCTGTACATGAATTGCTCGTGCGTGCCATTCCGTCTGCAAATCTGATCACGACATATATATACATATATTATATATAGAGAGAGAAAGATGTGCGTATGGTTATATATGCACACACTCTCTCTCTCACACACTCACACACATACACACACACACACATATATATATTTGTGTGTGTGTATGCAAGACGATGCACCGTCGCCACCAAGCAATCGCCGAAGCCTCCCCGCTCGCGGCTTCAAGGCAAAGGGCAAGAAAGCGGAAACCACTTACAATCCGGCAAGAAAAAGCTCGGAGGGATTTCTTGCTTAATGACAAATCGACGTGCTTTAGTGCGGCAAAAAAAATCATGGTAGCCTTTCGCCGGACCGCCTAAGGTGTCAATACCGTTCTACAATGATGGGCGTCTTTTTGTTATGCATAATATATATATATATATATATATATATATATATATGTATATATATTTATATATATTTATATATATATGATACATATGTGTTATATATTATATATATATATATATTTATATATATTTATATATATGATACATATGTGTTATATATTATATATATTTATATATTATATATATACACACACACACAATATGTGTGTGTGTGTAATAACGTTTTAAGCCGGGAAATTTCTCGCCTAGGATCTCAAGACTTTTCTTTGCTATCTTAAGAATTTGTCTTGCTTTCTCAAGTTACCCCCGTAGATGCTAGACTTCCGCTTGCCGAGTCAAGCAGTACACCATCACCATGGCAACGGCGTCGTTCGCGTACCGCAGTGGTTACAAACCTTCGAATGCGGGCGTTGGCAAAGATCTCCGCTTAATATTTTATCATTGGAATAATTTTTTTCGGCTTCTGTGTCTGTAATTTCCATAACAATATACTATAAACGATTGAAATTTGCTGCAAATGAATTACGAAAAAGGAGATTATAAGGTTTTCCTGATAAAGCATCAGAACACGAACAATTTATCTGACGTTTAAACACCTCGTCTCTTGAAGTGAAGAATATACCTCCTCTTCAATTAAATAGTGAAGATTTCAAGTGAAAAAAGCCTGAAATGATAAAATAATAAAGTAAAAAATAATCCGAAATAAGAATAAGGCCACTAACTTCTCTTCCAAAATCTAACAATGTAGAGCTTAGATCGAATATTTTAATGAGATATACATACATTATTTTGTCAGCATACACTAGGAACGTGTTTGTTGGCGTTTGTATCACTTTGGACAAGCTCTTTAGTAGCAGATTGAGCCATTCTGTTTCATTGCACAGGTTGACTAAAATAGCATCTTTTGTTATTTCAATAGCAAAAGAAACTAGTGTTTATTTTTTAAATTGTTCAGTTGATCACAAATGTAATACTGACCTTGGCTTGATTGGCTGCCCGTTGCATCTTCTATTTTATCTTCAATATGTGTAGATATGGAAATAGATTTTTCTGATGATCATAGTTTGAAGTATGAAAATTGTTCTAATCATACATGTTTACAGCTTGGCAATTAGAGGAAATACGAGTAAGGAATGTATTAAATACTGCATTCAGCTTATTAAATATTAAAACTAAGGCAAGTTATATATTTATATATATCTCTGTCTACCCATCTATCAATAAATTTATCTTTTGATAAGCAGATAAGATTATATAATAACAGATACATTATTATAGGACTATTCATATTAAACAATTGCTTTTACTATGGGGAATTTTGTCATCAACTATTATTACTATTCCCACTCTTATCTTAGGAGGAGGAGGAAGAGGGGGAGGAGGAGGAGGAGGAGGAGAAGGAAGAGGAGGAGGAGGAGGTGGAAGAAGAGGAGAAGGAGGAGGAGGAGGTGGATTAAGAGGAGGATGAATAAGAATAAGAATAAGAAGATGATGTTGATGATGATGATGATGCTGATGATGATGAGGAGGAGGAGCAAGAGGAAGAGGAGGAGGAAAAGGAGGAGGAGGAGGAGGAAGAGGAGAAGGATGTTGATGAAGATGATGATGATGAAAAGAAGAAGAAGAAGAAGGAAAATAGAAAGGAAGGAAAAAAGAAAAAAGAAATGGTAATATAAATAAAAGAAAAAAAGAAACGAAGGAAGAGAGAAAAATAAAGATAACCGGAAAAGTGAAAAGATCTGAAAACAAGACGAAAACAACGATGAAATGCTAGAAGTAAAAGAATTTGAATTTAATAAAGAAAAATCCAGATATAACGATATTCGTAAATTTGTTCGTGATATTGACAGTAACAACAATAACAACAACAGCAAAAACAACAATAATAATTGTCATTAAAAATGAATAACGTAGAAGAAACAGAAATACAACCTGGTATACATGACTCATATAAAAAAAGAAAAATAAAGATGACAAAAAAGCAAAAAAACAAAACAAAAACAAAAAAACAGGGCACAAGACAGCATTTCTTCATTCATGGTTGCCTCGCTGCCCCTTCTCCCCCCACTTTTTGAACAGTCTTCGCCACCTTTGATCAGTCCTTTTAATATTCAGATTTTTTCTCTATTTTTTTTTTTTTTTTTTTTTTTTTGTATCCCTTTCCTAACTTTTTCAACCGATCACGCCACCGGAAATACCTACAGAAAAAGACTTACTGATATTCCTTGTCTAACTATAGTTTCGGTTTCACTAAGTGGTGTGTATGAAGTCCGTGTGTTGAGAACGTGAATGCTTAACTACAGAAATTATAGAGCCACGGGCAGTATAGGAATTACATTATCTCTGGTGTTCTTTCAATGAGTCTCGTCTGCAAAATATTCATGTCTCTCTCAATTACTTGAGAATTTCAGTTTCTTGACCATTCGTGTCAAAATGCAATTCAATAAAAATACATATACATATAATTCTATATAAAGTATATATGTATTTGGATGACGTCAGTATTTTTTTTTTTATGTAATTCGAGATTAAGGATACAAAGATAACTGAAAGCTTTACACAGAGACTTTCAAGGTTATCTACCTGCGAAACGAATGCCAGTGTATACAGAGTAGCTCATTATAAAAGATCAGTTATGTATAGTGAACAAAACTCACTTCAACAATTCACACTCATTTTAAATGCCTAAAAAAATGAAATTTTGAAAAATCAATATGAACAACAAAATACTTTTTCTTATTGCACTGCTTTCTCATCTTGAAGATGCATAGTACTTGAACTTGTTACTTATTTATTACCTCATTTGTACTACAAAAAATAAATCCCTGTTCTCTGAATCGACATGCCTTTAGACATATTCTCAAACCGAATCAGACGTAATAAATCTGCTTCGATAATAAACAATATTAGGCCTTTCTTGTAATTTACCAGATTCCCTCTTCTTAATATACCATCAAACTATTAAATGCCATAATAGTAACGAGATTAATGTTTTATCATTAATAAAGTAAGGCCTTACCTAAAACATCTTTGTTCCTTACCGGCTTGTCAACCTGGGTCATTTTTCTCGGTCAAGTTCCCTCATGAGCGCTGTCTTTAGGTGTTTTGGTGTTTTTGCTTACGCTGTGCTTTGTCCACAATGGCTAATCATCTTCCTTATTTATTGGGATATCGCGAAATCTGTAACTTTTTTATTATCATTTCAGCTTTCGTTCTATTTCAGATTCCTTCCGGTCTACTGAACCGAGCAACAAGTCATGGGGACTTCGAGCCTTCTCGTCCTGGTCGCCGTCGCCGTCGCCCTCGCGGTAAGGCGGAGCATTCTCTTGGTCCAAACTCGCTTTTGGCCTCTAGCTGTTTACACCGCTGTTTTCTGAAAAGGTCTCACCCTTAAATCACACACACACACAAAAAGTCCTACCAAAATGTTTACTATTTGCTTAACACACCGTTATATATCTTTCAGTCATAACGTTTCTTCAGTCTTATTTTGCCAAGATATATATGATAGTTTCCTACAGTGTAGTCAACCATAAGGCTCTCATTTTTAAACTCAAGTCTATTGGAATCTATGGCCCATTTTATAGTTCATCTGACTTTTTATTAGACTGATGGGTATGTTTGTTATTAATTATGTTAAGTCAGGAGTTCCCCAAGGCATTGTTTTTGGGCCACTTCTTTTTATCTTTTATACCACTTATATGTGGCACGGGATTTCTTCCAGGCTCATGCTGATGAGACTTCCTTATTTTACCGCTTCCTTGACCCTCAAAGAAGATGTTGCCGCTCAGTTGAATATTGATTTAGAGCTTATCTCTTCTTGGTGCAAACGTTGGGGAATAGAATCAAATCCTGCTAAAACCAAGAGCATAATTTTTAGCCGTTCAAGAACCTGCAATCCACCACGTCCTGATATCACTGACGGCCAAGTCATCAGCTCAATAAAGACATTAACATTATTTGGTGTAATTTTAGATTCTGAATTAGATTTAGCGGATCATATCAGAGCAACCTCCTCTCTTATTTCACAAGAGGTTGGATTAATGAGGAAATATAAATTCATTCTCAATGATGACAAGATGATTTTAAGTAGTTTTTTCTCCTGTCTTTTCTTTTCTCTGAGTATTATTGTTTAGTTTTGGCTGTCAGCTTCTCAGATTTATTTAAAGCTTTTAATTTAATCAAGCTTCAATTAACTAACCTTAATATGCGCCTTGAGAATTGCTGAATGGTTGGGGTTCTACGCCTGTTAACAATAATCAACATCTTTTCATAGTACGTTGCCTGTTCGCCAAACGCATCAGAGTTTGCAAATGAACGACCGCACACACACACACATATGTGTGTGTGTGTGTGTGAGTATAGATAGGTAGATTGATATACACCTCTCTCTCTATCCACATATATCAAATATGTTTATATAGATATACATTTATATGTATATAATATATATGTGTGTGTTTCATTGTCTTTGTGTGTATATATATATAACATGTGTAACATATACATAATATATATACATACATTTTCAGACATGCATATATGTACATATATAAATATCTATACATATATACTTATATATACAGTTGTGTATATACATAAACATACATACATGTATATATGCATGTATCTACACATTATGAATAGATATGCACATGTATACACACACACACACACATATATATATATGTATATATTTCTAATTCTTTATTTATATGTATGTGTGTATATGTATTAATATATGCATAGTAATACATATACACATACATATATACATTTGTATGTATATATGTACATATGAACATCTTTCTGTTTATCTGTCTATATATATACATATATACATAATATATACATGTATATACATATATATACATATATATACATATGCATATGTATATACCTGTGTGTGTGTGTGTGTGTGTGTGTGTAATTAGGATTTCTAATGTAGGAATACGGCCGTAATACATAAATTGTTCCAGTTTATTGTCAAACAGTAATATATTAGCTCGTGTTTATTTGAAACTTTCCTAGACAAAAAAAAAAAAAAAAAAAAAAAAAAAAAAAAAAAAAAGTACTCTCGTTTACAAGAAATTTTGGGATCGATATGATCGTTAATTATACAAATACTTCAGAAAAAAAAGCCTGGTCGTTGCTTGGCACTTCACGGATTTGACATTCGGGTGCCAGGAAGTTGCCGAATGATAATGTTCAATGGAATGTAAACAACCTTGGCCTTGTCCTTGTTCATTTTCGCACTCTCTGTGGCCATGTTCGCCGCGTTTTTCTTTTTTCTTTTCACATGAGCCTCTGGTGATGCTGGCAGTGTCTATTCCATAAACTGTATCGGCTGAATTGCAGGGGCGTATGTCTGCATCTCATGCGCATCTTTCTCTCCGGTGTTGACCTCCTGCAGGATCTGCAAGAAGACCGGACAGTGTCTTATATAGAAATACATACCTGTATATGTATATACATATTTTCTTATCACGTGATATGTATATACATACACACATATACACACATGTATGTATGTATACACACATATATTCCAGTATAGACATATACATCCACGTACGCACACATATATTCATTAATACATATATCAGCAAAGAGGCACAAGAGCAGACTCAACTCACACGGATCACCATGCCCTGGCGGGAGGGGAGTCCTGCCTGCAAGTGTAAAATATCATAAGGTAATGAGGAGCCTTTGGGAGGGTAAGCTCTTGGAAAAATATATAAAGGATATCTACAGATTTATGTATATATAACGGCGTTATGTATATATAACGGCCTTAACAGCTAAATGATAAATGTCTCAGTTTTGGTAGTAAAAGAATTTATGATTAAAGACAAGACCTTTCAGAAAACAATGACGTAACACCTTAAGGCCAAAAGCCCGTTGTGGCAAAGCGAAAGGCCCGGTCGTGGCCTTTGCACGAGCACCCCAAAGTGGGCTTACCGCGAGGGCGACGGCGGCGACGACCAGGACGAGAAGGCTCAGAGTCCTCATGACTTCTTGTTGCTTGGCTTAGTAGACAGGAAGGAATCTTAAATAGAATGAAAACTGAATTAAAGAGGAAGAAGGTACAGATCTCGCGATTTTCCTGTAAATGAGCAAGATGTTACTCTCTGTGTACAAATTGACCCATTTTGATGATCATTATCCTCATCATCGTGAAGTTATAAATAAGCAACAAATAAAAATACCACGTATCTTCATAAAACGCATAACCATATTGCTCCACTAGAAAGGAATGGACCATTTAACTTGCCTTCCACTACTGTGTTTACGTGCAATGAGCTCGTAAACCAGAAGCACGGCAAAGATATAAGTTCTTTGGTCCTAAGAGGAGCGGACTTACCTGCCGATTGGGAGTAGAAAGGAACGGTGTCTCAGGCAGATATACTGAGCTTTCCTGCCCCCTACCCTGGGAAGGGCGCTAATGAGTGCAAGTGTGGTTCACCTGCTTGAAACCACAGATGTTTTTTTCTTTTCACAGTTAAAGTGAGAAATGATTATACTTACATACAGTCAAGCGTATATTTACATTATATATATATACATATATATATTTATATAAATATACACACATTTTTGTAGGTGTATGTTTGCGTGTCGATATGAATACATATAGCTATAGATACAGGTATATGTATCGATATATACATATACATAAGTATATAGATAAATATAGATACATATACATATGCATGTATATATATATTTATATATATGTATGTATGTATATTTATGTATAACATTCGTATGTGTGTTTATTTATGCATATATTTATATATAACATGTATGTAGATATGTATATGGGGCCGCCGTGGTACAGTGGTAACGCGCGCGGCTGTGGGCCGGAGGGTCCGCAAGCGCACGGGTTCGAATCCCGGCCACGGTCTGAGGTTAGGAAGGGCATCCACTCGGGGTAACGGTCTCCACCTTGCCAATTCCTGCCTGTCCTTTCACGGGCCAGGCCCGTCCTAGCCCTTGATCAAAAAGGGAGTTTCGTGACGTTAAACCGAAATCGTATGCATATATATATATATATATATATATATATATACAAAGTAAATCGAAATGTTTAGAAACTCTTCAAGACGGAGGATCTCCTTCGGTTAATCACTCGTCTGATGTGGAACACGTTATTGTGTTTGTGTTTATATTCATACATACACACACATGTATATATGTGTGTATACATATGAATACACACACACACACACACACACACACACACACACACACACACACACACATATATATATATATATATATATATGTGTGTGCACATATATATGTGTGTATGTGTGTGTGTAATGTGGATATATACGTTTATGTATATATACATATATGTGTGTGTGTGCATAAATGTGCAGACACACACACACACACACACACACACACACACACACACACACACACACATATATATATATATATATATATATATATATATATATATATACACACACAAAATATATGCATATATTTACTTATATATACACACTTATATATAAAGAGAGAGAAAGAGCAGAAGATGGATATAGATATTTATATCTGTATATATACATTATGGATGGGTGCTTCATGCTGAGGGTGATGTGAAGGGAAGGTGTGGTAGCCTAGATAGTGTTAAGTGCTTTGCATGCCTTCTCGCTTGCAGCTGCCACCGTTGGCTAGCTTGGTGCGAAACGGGAGCAGCTATGCATAAGAGACCCCCATGCCAGCTCATAGCCTCTCCATCATCATGACTTCTGCAGTGCCTCTTCGTGGCCACCTATGGAAACTAGTTTCATGCTGTCCTAGACTGAACTGTGGAGGCTCTTGCAGCAGCAGGAGGCCCTAAAGGTACGGAGTCATGGCCCAACGGTCTGTGGACGCGCCCTGGCTTCATACTAACTCCTGCCCCCGTCTCCCCTGGGGTTAATGGGCGGCTGTGGGGAGGCAGGCTTTGCCAGTCTGCCTCCCCAAGAAATCCAAACTGGCCAAAACTTTAATCCAAAATCCAAACTTTAAAGATGTTGTTGCTGGGGGAGGGCTAATATCCCTCCTACCCAGCAAGTAAGGCGGACTGCTGTGGATCCCTCTGGGTTGGCGACTGCTGGGACTCAGGTAGGGAGTGGGGGTTACCTATTGACCCATCTGCGTCCAAGCGGCCACCAACCTGGCGTGAGGCTTGTGTGGGAAAGCCCCCGGGAACCCCGCAGGTGGATTATGGGACTTCCAACCAGCCAAACCCCTCTATATAGGGTAGCATCGGTAGGGATGGCAGATGTGTTGCCCACCCGGAGTAAATGCCCAAGGTTAGACCTCAGGCAGGATGTCAGGGTGGGGGCTTGGAACGTCCGTTCCTTGCAATAGGACGATTGGTTACCACTACTGTTGAGGGAATTGAATCGGCTAAGAGTCGAGGTGGCTGCTCTCTCGGATATGAGACAACCTGGCAGTGGCACAATTAGTGTGGGTGGCTACACTTACTGGTCGGGCCGCAGCGATGGCCACCATCTCCAGGGAGTAGCCATAGCCATCTCCAGCAGACTTAAACTCTCAGTAGTAGAGGTCACTCCAGTCGATGAGCGTATTATGGTTTTGAGACTGAAACTTTCATTTGGCTTCATGTCTCTCATTACTGTGGATGCTCCTACAGATGTATATAAACTTGAGGTGAAAGAGATGTTTTACGCCAAACTTGCAGCTGTGACAGACAGCTGTCCTCAGTGAGATATTCATATTGCTCTGAGTTACTTCAATGCGGTATCTGGCTGCGATCGAGCTGGCTACGAGATGTCTGTCGGTCCTCATTGCTCAGGAGCTGATGCTGACAGCTAGAATAGCCTCCTTTTCCGCAACTTGCTTGGTCCCAGAAATAGAGGATTTCTGGCTCCTGGTATCAGCATTCTGACCTGCATCATTGGACTTGGTACAGCAATACAGGTAGTGTGGCCAAGGAGACCGACTACATCCTTGTTAGCACTTGATGGAAGATCCTCCAGAACTTCAGGGTGTATCGGAGCGCAGAGTTCTGTAGTACTGATCATAGATTAGTTGTGGCTACTCTCCAGGTCCACTTTAGAACCTCCTGTCGCTCCAAAGAACACCTTAGGGTGCTTCATGTGGACAGATTGAGGGAGGATGAGTGTGTCTAGGTTTGCCGAAGCTATGTCTGGTCGTTTCACAGCACTCGAGGGCCTGACGGACCCTGTTCTTCTGTTGGACACCTTCAAACACTGTTCTCTGGTGCACAGGACTAGGTCACTGTTGAGAATGGAAAAGGAACAGTTTATCAGGAATCTTGCAGAGGAGGTCAAAAGCCATTTCCTAGTAAGTGACCTTCGTCCTGCCTACCAAGCCCTGAGAAAGCTAAACTCCAATCCCTCCTCACAGACGACTGCAGTCCACTCAGCAAGTGGCCAGATAATCTCAGATCCTGATGGGCTGCGGGTGCATTGGGCTGAGTATTTTGAGCAGTTGTATCAGATTGATCCACTAACAGTTAACTTGGACACGGGTAATGTTGAGATTCCTCTGCCAGACCCACCCATCAGCGAGGATCTACCCTCCCTGATTGAAGTCAGGTGGGCGATTTCCAAGCTGAAGAGTGGTAATGCAGCAGGTGTTTGCGGCATCCCAACTGATCAGTTAAAGGCTGGTGGAGAACCTATAGCAAGGGGTTTGAATGCTGTCCTGTCTGCCATCTGGCAGACTGGTAGCTTCCCCCTTGTGTGGGGTGTGGTCATCCCTCTCTGAAAGGAAAGGGGATTGGTGGGACTGCAGCAATTACCGAGGCATTACACTACTCAGTATACCAGGCAAGGTACTCTTGCACATCCTACCTAGACATATAAGAGACCACCTGCTGAGGCCAGAGTAATATTGATTAATTCCTGGTATCTCCACAATACACCGTATCCTGGCACTTCGAGTCATTGTAGAGCACTGTCATGAGTTCGGACGTGGGCTGCTCACAACTTACATTGACCTCAAGAAGGCGTTTATTACCATGCATCACAAATCACTCTGGGAGATCCTGAGACTAAGAGGAATTCCAAAAAGGATTATTGGATTAATAGCAAACCTGTATACAGGCACTGGGAGTACTGTAAAGTGTGGTCGGGGCCTGTCGAGCCTCTTCCCTGTTAGTTCAGGTGTGAGGCAAGGCTGTGTTCTTGCACCAACACTTTTCACTTGCATGGAGTGGATACTGGGTAGAGTTACTGTCCAAAGTCACTGTGGAGCAACTCTGGGTAATATCAAGGTTACAGACCTTGACTTTGCTGATGATGTTGCTATTCTATCTGAATTTCTGGAAACCTTAGTGGCGGCTCTTGATGCATTAAGCAATGAGGCGAAACCTCTGGGGCTAGAGGTCTCCTAAACCAAGACCAAGATGCATGGTTTTAGGGGCCTACTAGGAGAGCCTGTGCAGTCGGTACGTGTTTGTGGTGAAAACATCGAGGTCACAGTGGATTTTATATACCTCGGTAGTGCAGTTCATGACTGAGCTGTCAGACCAGGAAGTCAGTAGACGGATTGGCCTGGCAGCAGGAGTCATGAAATCTCTCAATAATGGTTCTTTCAGAGTGTGGAAGTGAGTGCCTACTTCCCATAGCTCTTTCTATGCTTGCTCTTCTGTTTCTTATTAACTATTGTGCCATAGCTAGATGTCTTGCATTCCATAATGACTTCCACTCTCCGTCTCCCAGTGGCACCACCAGACTTACTCTCTCTCAGTTCCCCTAAATCCTACGCTGAGCCTGGCAAGACAATGGGATGCATGGTAACTAAAAGAATTTTGCATGTTAGCCATCTTGATTGTCAGCGGTCCATTAGCTGGTGAACAACAGATCGAAACCTCTGTAACCTTGTCTGGCGAGACTGCACCTCCACGTTGACAAGTCCTGTCCTGTATGTTTTCTTTCTATGGGTACTACGTCACACTTTATTATTTTGTTACTGCTACTGCAGTCGGGTCATATCAATCCCAAACCAGACACTAGGGGTAAATATTGCAAAGTTATGTAGACAAATATTAGGGGCTTAAAAAAATCTAAAGACTCGTCTATAGCTGCATTTAACGAGGATATATTGCGTCGCTCAGAAACTCTTGTCTCTGAATACCATCACATATCGGACTTACTAATTCCTGGGTTTAACAGTCCCTTCATATTAAGAAGGAATAGTATCCCTATAACACAAGGTATGTATATCACCATCCGCTCTGGATTTAGTGGCTCTCGCTATTTGAATGGTGAATGCAAGTGCCATGAAGTCATGTCACGGAAAATTTGCTGAAATTATTGAAATTCATACATATTCGCTGTTTATAGTAACCCTCATTCATGACTCCATATGTGTCTATTGGCGATTTTAATGCCCACCAATGACTCAATTCCATATCGCCAACAGACTGTCATGGACATCCTGCCTCCCACTTCTCTTGTCTCTCCCAGGTCTCAGGGAATCGTCTTGGCCTCCTTTTCACCGATATTCCTGATCTTAATGTCAGTGTTGACGCCCCAATTAGTTCCTCTCATCACAGTTCTGTAAGCACAGTCGTTCAGTTCAGTTTTTCTGTAATATATTAATACACGTATATTCACACATATGTGTATATAAACGATTGGCTTTGAATGGTTATAATCATTCCCTCCTATTGTGAAAAGAAAGAGCATTTTCCGAGAATTTAACCTGAAACATCTGTAGTTTCAGGCTGGTGAGCCACACTTGTAGGCTTTAGCGTCCTCGGCAGGGTAGGTGGGCGGGGAAGCTCAATATATTTGCCTGAGACGCTGTTCCTTTCTACTCCTCGTCGACAGACAGAGCAGGTAAGGTCGCTCCTCTGAAGACCAAAGCTGCCATAGCTTCTGGTTTACGAGTTCACAGCACATTATTGTGTAAGATAAGTTGAATGATCTATCCCGTAATACTGCATATTCTAGTGGAGTAATATAGTTATTTTTATTATGAGGATACATAGCTTTTTTACGTGGTGCTTATTCATAATTTCATGATGATGATGATGATAATGATAATAATCAAAATGGGCTTTAGGAGTTCTTACTTACTTGTACACAGAGAGTAATATCTTGCTCATTTACAGGAAAATCGCGAGATCTGTACCTTCTTCATCATTAATTCAGTTTTCATTCTGTTTAAGATTCCTTCCTGTCCACTGAACCAAGCAACAAGAAGTCATGAGGACTCTGAGCCTTCTCGTCCTGGTCGTCGCCGCCGTCGCCCTCGCGGTAAGCCCACTTTGGGGTGCTCGTGCAAAGGCCACGACCGGGCCTTTCGCTTTGCCACAACGGGCTTTTGGCCGTTAGGTGTTACGTCACTGTTTTCTGAAAGGTCTGGCCTTTAATTCATGAATTTCTTTACTACCAAAACATACATTTATCCTTTAGGTGTTAAGGTCATTGTTTTCTGCAAAGGTCTGGCCTCTAATTGCCAATAATTCTTTTCCTAGCACGCCCTTGGAACGCCGTTATATATACACACACACACACACATATATATATATATATATATATATATATATATATATATGCATATGTATTTTTTTAATACTTTGCCAAAAGCTTAACTTCCCAAAGAATCGTCATTACCTCATGATATCTTTCACTTGCAGGCAGGACTGCCCACTGATATTGTGGTGAGTATGAACTATGAAGACACACTGTTATGAGCAAATTTTTGAAAATAGAGAAGTGTTTTAAGCTAGTTGGATATTCGAAACAAAATTTAGATCCTGTTTCCAACCGTTCCGCGTAAACACTAGTTATGGCCAACACTCATCTATCACTGTTACATTTAAGGGGAGGGTTTAACATCATGGCATTATTTATCGATATATCAAAAACAATGCACCTGGCTTTTATACGTATTAGTAAAGCAACTCCCTCGCCCCCCCCCCCCCCCACCACACAACGCGGTAAAGGGAGAAATGGACGAAGGAGCTGCGATGGAGGGTATGCATGCTATGGCTGAGGGCTTGGTGATCCAGGTGAGTTAAGTCATACTCTTCTGTCTCTTTGGTGATATATGTATAAGTATAAGTCTGTATACGTATGTATATATGTATATATGTGAATGAATATATGTGTGTATATACATACATATATGTATTTATGCATATACATATCACGTGAATATATATATATATATATATATATATATAATGCATATACATATACCTATATCTGTGCTATATACGACTGTCCGGTCTCCTTGCAGGTCCAGCAGAAGGTCAACTCCGGTTGCTGTAAAGGGAAACAGGATGATGTGAATGAGATGCATGAGATGCATCATGAGATGCATGAGATGCATGAGATGCAGACCAACGCACCTCCCCACGGGCTCCATTGAAAAAAAAAAAAAACGCGACGAACATGGCCTCAGAGCGTACGAAAATGAACAAAGACAAGGCCAAGATTGTTTACGTTCCATTGAACATTATCATTCAGCAATTTCCTGGCACCCGAATGTCATATCCGTGAAGTGCCAGGCAACGACCATTTTTTTTTCTTAACTTTTCTATAATGAATGTTCATATCACTTCCAAAATTTATTGTAAAGGAAAAGTCTCCTTTTTAGGTTAAAGAAAGTTTCAAATATACATTCATTTAATTGTATATGCTCCTACCGGGGCTACTATATCATTGATTGGCAATAAACTAGCACAATGTGTTTTATGATTTTATTCCTACATTACCAGTCCTAATTACACACACATATATGTATGTATATATGTATATGTATGCATATGTATATATATAGATAGACATATAGATATAGATAGGTATATATATGTTTGTATATATATGTATGTATATATATTTGGATGTGTACACATGTACATACAGATTAAAAATATTTATATAAATATTTGCATATATAAACATACACATATATATGTATATATGGAAGAAAAAACCACAATGCAAAGACTAGATTTATTGAAAGTGAGACTACAGTTTCAAAATCCACCTGGATCCATCCTCAGGTCTGAACACTCTCCGTCACAACCTGGTCCACACCAGTTCTCTCTCTACCTCGGAGGTGGGCACCTATGCTGTCCCTTGTGCCTCTTGTGATAAGCAATACTTCGGCGAGACGGGCGCCAGTTTCACTAAGAGTCTGTCGCAACACAAGTACGCTGTATCCAGGGGACACAACAACGCTCTCTTCTGCCATCAGTGGGGCACAGGCCATCAGACGGACTGGTCAGCGGCGCGAATGGTCTTTCCTTCCACTGACGTCCACGCCCGCAGACTGGTGGAATCCTCCTTAATAAAGCTGCTGCCTAATTTCAACCTGAACAGCGGCTTTTCTCCTGCCGGTAGTCAACTCGCTTCCCACGTCCGTACATATATATTTGTATATATGTATTAATGTATTTATTAATATATATATATATATATATATATATATATATATATATATATATGAATACATATGTTTACACACACATGTAAATTTTTATAAACACATACAACCATATGTATATATATATATATATATATATATATATATATATGCTTATATATACACATATAAACATACACACTTATATATATCTATATGTCTATAGGCATATATATATATATATATATATATATATATATATATATAGGGTAGGTGGGCGGGAAAGCTCAATGTATTTGCCTGAGTCGCTGTTCCTTTCTACTCCCCATCGACAAACAGAGCAGGTAAGGTCGCTCCTCTGAAGACCAAAGCTGCTGTAGCACTTATATCTTTGCCGCGCTTTTGGTTTACGAGCTTACTGCACGTAGACACAGTAGCGTAAGAAAAGTTCGATGAAATACTAAGGCGATAACAGAAGAAAAATTGTCTCTCTTTTGGATG
>NC_061819.1:37188405-37195905 GCF_019202785.1 Penaeus chinensis
TGTGTGTGTGTGGGTGGGTGGGTGGGTGCGTGTGGGTTATGTTTTCACTTATCAGTTTTTTTTCCAAATTAATATCGAACTTCAATTTTGAAATGAAAAGCATCACAACACCGTATCCATTATTTTGTCTCCATCACCTAACTTCCGTCTCACTTTTTTTTTATTTTTATTCTGGTTTGTATCTTTATTCGTTGTTAGTCATCACCATAACAAAGGGGAAAAAAGAATTGATTCTAATTTTGAAAGTTTATTTATTTTCTTCATTGAATATACATTACTTTTGCCTGCAGCCTTTAGATAAATACAAGAATATCTATATATGTATCATCCAAAAAGCATACAATTTGGAAATCATACATATTGCCAAACATCATCAAAACATAGAAATAGATTCTCAAACCTCAGTAAACTTTTAAATACCAATTTATATTTTAAGTCAATCTGATATTTCTCTTCTACTTTTTCTCTTCGGAATTTTCTTCCCTCATACTTCCTATTTAGTTTTTCTTCTCTCTCTCTAAGGGCAGTCGTCCATGGAGTCGCAGCTCTCGGTCTGGCAGCAATGACGATCGCCAACGATTTGCTCGACCTGTGGCAAGGAGAAGGTGCATGGAGGCGAGACTGCAGGAATTCATACTGCTCGCTCTCTCTCGCTCTCTCTCGCTCGCTCGCTCTCTCTCTCGCTCTCTCTCGATCTCTCTCGCTCGCTCGCTCTCTCTCTCGCTCTCTCTCGATCTCTCTCTCTCTTTCTCTCTCTCTCTCGCTCTCTCTCTCTATTTCTTTCTTTCTTTCTTTCTTTCTTTCTTTCTTTCTCTCTCTCTCTCTTTCTTACTGTTTGTCTGTGTGTGTGTGTGTGTGCGTGTGTGCGTGTGTGCGTGTGTGCGTGTGTGCGTGTGTGTGTGTGTGTGTGTGTGTGTGTGTGTGTGTGTGTGTGTGTGTGTGTGTGTGTGTGTGTGTGTGTGTTTAGAAAAGACAAAAATGAGATTATATTATCCTTTCAGACGCCAAGGAAGAGCGCAAAAAAAATATTTTAGTCTTGTTATCCCTTACCAGCCGTGAGAGCAAGATTATATATTTTAAAACATATAATATGCCTACCTAAAGTACGGGAATTCATCACTGAAAATTATGGAGAATCATTTTTCAAAGATAATTTTCTCGCCTGCTTACCATGATGATTACGCCTTCCCCTTTCGGTTCGTTGAAGTCAAGGCCATCATCCTCGCCCGTGCTTTCGACGTGCGGCATGTCTGTGTTCGTTTCCCTCTTCTGGCGAGATTCGAACACATTCTGTGAATAGAGAGTTATATTTGTTAAATGTGTTAAATGTATAGGGATTTAACATAGTAAAGTATATTTTACAAATATTATATGAAATATAAAAGTCTAAGAGCGTAGCACGTGGAATGGGAAGTCATGGTTACCGTTTCAAACGTTTTGAATGTCCGAAGAATACAATCAGGAACTTTGATTTATTAGTGAAGAATTGTGATTAAAGTGGAAATGTTGAAAGTTATTGTACAGTATACAGTCAGTACAGGAATCAAGTAGTAAATTGATATAGAAGAAATTTGGGAACTTGATGCACAACAGGAATTTTTAAAAAGTCCAGATTTAAAGAAAATAAACAAAAAGGTTCAACAATAATTATCTGAGTGTGAGATAATCCATCTTTTTCTTTTATACTCACCACCACCTGCGATTTCTTGATGGGAGTTCCATTCTGAAAGCAGAAAACAGAGTGGGTTGGTCGTCGTAACAAAGTCAAGGGGGACCATGGACTAAAATGTGTTTACGTAGGACTGTATTCAGAAGTTAATATGTTTAAAATGTCCATTGTGTGGCAGGAATAGTTATTATCTATGGTCAGGTTTTACGTCATGAACTGCCTCTCTTAGATACTGCTTATTTCCAACCTCGGAAAATGTCATCGAAGTCATATTAACTTACTAAAACAAAATTAAAATATGACTTCCTTCTCAAACTACTAAAGAGTGGTTTAAACTTTAAAATTATAAAGGCTAGAATCAAACATGTCACTGAAAAAAAAAAAAATGGACAGCCAATGATACCAAATTCAGAAGTTAATGTATATAAAATGTCTATTGCGTGGCATAAAAAAGTAAGTTATTATCAATAATTAGGTTTTACGTCAACCCTTGTGATATATTGTGATGAGCGTTTCCTCAATACATATATTCTTTCGGCAATGGTTCAAAAGAAATACCAATGGCGAAGACAGTTGGGAAAAAAAAAAAAAAAATGTGACTTCCTTCTCAAAACACTTCCAAAACTTGAAACTACCAAAGAGGTGTTTAAACTTTAAACTTTAAACTTTACCGTGACCGTGACAGCTGCCAGCAACAGCCCAAGAAGCACTAATGAGAAAGTCCTCATATTTCTTCGTGATCTTCTGTGATGTAATTTCTATGCAACAATCTGAAATAATGATTCGATAATGAGTAATGGATGACGGGTAAGAGATCAATAGATGGCGCTCTTTGTTGTGAGAAAACACTGGTACAAAAATGGGTATTTCTGGAAGATCGATATCACTGATTAGAACAATTTATATTTATTCTGTTTTGGTTAAATACCTTGGTGAAGTTGTCAATATAAATCCAGCAATGAAAAAGACGCGAAAATAAATAGGTAAGAAATAAATTATATAAATACCTTGGTGAAGTTGTTAATATAAATCCAGCAATGAAAATTACATAGATATATGGTGAAGCTGTTAATATAAATCTAGCAATGAAAAGGACGCGAAAAATAAATAGGAAAGAAATAAATTATATAAAACGAAAAAGTAATCACTCGACGCTTCACCATTCATCAGTCCGTAGTCAAAATACCTCGTAGTATTCACTCTTATTCATAGATTATTCAACGCTTTCAATAAACCAGAAAAAGTACTCGGATGAACCACCAGTTTAGGGCCTCGTGAGTGTGAAGGACCTCTAAGAATTTGAGATTTTACCTCGTTTTCTTCGATTTGATTATGCTTTTTTTTTTTTTTTTTTTTTTTGTTATCGCATTTCATCGACTCACTAAGCTTTTTTTTTCTCTCTCTTTTGTATATATATTTCTTCTTCTTTTTCTTTTTCATTGTTTGCATGCAGTCAGTAGTTTAATCTGCCTTATACAGAGCATATTAACCTCTACTATAATTTATATATATTCATTTTTTTTTTTTTTTTTTTTTTTTTTTTTTATCTATTAGGAGGGTGCAGTTCGCATATAACCAGCACATTACCATATGCCGTTCTTAGAGTGTTCATCTACCACATTGTCGAAAAAAATATATGTACGAATTGAAATAAAAACGTGTATATACACACGAATAGAAAGAACGAACACAAAAAGCTAGAAAAAAATGTATTTGCTTAAAGTCTACTGTATGTTCCACGTAAACAATTACTAACAAACAATAACCAATTTATCTGCATGGAATAACAACTCATCCCATTGATAAACCTTCCAAAATTGCCATAAGCACCTAACAAATAGTGTAAATACAAGCATAAAGTGTGTAGATACAAGAACAGTGTTTGAGTAACAAATAGTATTGTATGAGTTTCACATAAACAATCGTTAACAAACCATAATCAATTTATCTGTATGAAATAGCGACTAAGCTCACTAAAATACGCAAAATATACCCCCCCCCCCCCCCCGGCAAAGATTAAAGACAAGAACTTTCATTCCCAGTAAACCTACCTGTTCAGTTCGTCGCTCCTGTGAATAATGGACATCGAGATGCGGGGAGGTACACCATCTATATCAACCCGAACGCAGGTGTACTCTGTCATACGGAAACAGGTGTATTGGTCACGTAGAGTCCTGTTACCATTGCAAAAAAAAAAAAAGAAAAGAAAGGAAAAAAAAATATATATATATATATACATATACATATACGTATGAGTAGAGATATAATGGTGAAAAAACAGGACGATGGACATCTTTTGCATGTTACATACATTTTGTATATAATTGTGCTGAGAAAACGGCTTCAAAATCATTAAATGGGAAAGTCATATTTATACGGACATACAGTGTTTGTGATTACATGTGTATATATACATATGTATATGGACACACACACACACACACACACACACACACACACACACACACACACACACATACACACACACACACACACACACACACACATACACACACACAGATTTATATATATATATATATATATATATATATATATATATATATACGTGTGTATGTGTGTGAGAGAGAGAGAGTGTGTATGTGTGTGTGTTCGCATGTGTATTTATGTGTGTATATATACCTATGTCTGTCCGTCTGTCTCTGGATCTGTATGTGTGTCTATACATCCACGAACCAAGACAACGATAAAGGCCAATTAACTTTTACGTAATGATGAAAACGTTAAAAATATATAGTGACGTCATCTACACCTTAATGTAAGATTTATTAATAGATATTAGAATCGGTTAATCACCCGACAAAGATACACTTGTGCGATGTGTGATTTAGATAACAATAACAGGGACACTTAATGACCTAATGATTATTCTATTTATATATTTCCTTATGGTATTAGTAAACGCAGTTGAGGATTATTAATATGGTTTAGCCACTATCCCGTTCGGTTTTAAGAGGCATTATTTATGATTTATAAAGGAATTTGGTTGCGGTATAACAGTAATATAATTTTATGGAGCCTGAATGAATCACCTGTGTTGCCTTATGAAATGGAGGAGGTAGCGCTCAGTTGTGTGAATCAAGTGTTTTTATTTTTATTTTCAGTTCTTTTGTTGTTGTTTTTATACACAGTCATTATTCTACATTGTATTTAACTACATATTAGACTAAGAGACAATAATTAGAATACAGATAAAAAAAAAAATACATATATGCGTTATACATACATACATACATATATGTGTATATATATGTATATATATACATACACATATCTATCTATCTATCTATCTATATATATATGGCGGTAACACAAGGAATATTAATTTTCGTCAGCGATAGCAGTTCTGATAGATTGCGATAGTTATAAACAGTTATATCACCAAATGATAATACAAATGGAGAATAAGAGCAGTAAACAACAGCAAAATAAAAAAGCCACATCACCACAGCATACAACAATTATAAAATAAATACAAAAATAAACACAAACAACACCAGTCGTCATGGTCAAGAATGCCAATATTTGCATTAACAGATGAACCACAGACCCACGAAACCTCTTTTACTAAAAGTGGAATTCTCTCCAAACTTATATCTCTATATTATGCTTGAAACCGGTCACGGACCCGTTAGCACATGGGACGGAGCGGGTAAACTTGGCCTCCTTACACATACAGCGCCTGCTGTGACTGTATAGGCCTATCCTGGATTGGCAGGCTCTGTTGCATTTGCCACAGGTGTAGGTGGCGTCAGATTCCGAGGGCACTAATGCTGCCCTCTGTCGTCTGCGCTCTCTCCTCTCTTTCCACTGTTGATCTCTCCTCTCCTCACTCCTTTTTGTGCAGGCTTTCACAGCACTGCACTCCCAGTCTGCTGGGTCAATGGCGCCTGCCCTCATGTCTCGCTTTCAGACATCCTTGAAGCGAAGGACAGGTCTTCCTGTAGGTCTGGAGCCAGTGGCGAGCTCACCAAACAGAATGTCCTTGGGGATCCTCCCATCGTCCATTCTCCTGACGTGGCCAAGCCACCTAAGCCGACGCTGGGTGAGCAGGGCGAACATGCTTTGGATGCCTGCCAGATTAAGGACGTTCTTGTTTGGGACGCGGTCCTGCCAGATGATTCCCAGGATCCTCCTGAAGTTGCGCAGGTGGAAGGTGCTGAGCCTGCGCTCTTGGTGCACTCCATCCTCTGACTGGCTGAAGGCGTTGGACAGCAGCAGTGAGAAGAAGATTCCGAAGAGTGTTGGAGCGAGTACGCACCCCTGTTTTACCCCGCTCTTGATTGGGAATGGGTCCGAGGAGGAGCCATCATACTGTACGGTGCCCTGCATGTCTTCATGGAAAGACGTGATCATCCTCAGGAGCTTGGGCTGACAAGGTCGAAGGCCTTGGTCAGGTCAATAATTGCGATGTACAGCGGTCGCCTCTGTTCACAGCATTTCTCCTGGAGCTGTCTTAGAAAGATCATGTCAATGGTTGATCTAAACCCACACTGTGCCTCGAAGTATACGTGCTCTGCGAGCAACTGCAGTCTGTTGAGGACTACACAGGCAAAGGCCTTCCCAACAATGCTGAGGAGGGATATTCCACAGTAGTTGTTACAGTCACTGAGGTCGCCTTTGTTCTTGTAGAAAGTGACAATGTTGGCGTCGTGCATTTCTTGGGGCACTGTTCCTTCTTCCCAGCACTGCAGCAGCAGCTGGTGCAGCTGCTGGAGGAGAGTCTTCTCCTTCTTTCCCACCTTAATGACTTCAGGTAGGATGCCATCTTTTCCTGGAGCTTTACCACAGGCTAGGGAGTCGATGGACTTGCTCAGTTCAGCTACGGAGGGTGGAGCGTCCAGCTCCTCCATGACAGGCAGGCTGGCGGTGTTCTCGGCAGCTGCGGCAGTGACCACGTTCTCTCTTGAGTAGAGCTCCTGGTAGTGTTCAGCCCACCTCTCCATCTGCTTGCTGCGGTCCGTTATGATGTCGCCGGCAGCTGATTTCAGTGGCGCAATCTTGTTTACACTTGGGCCAAAGGCCTTCTTCATCCCTTTGTACATGCCACGAATGTTGCGGCAGTCAACGGAGAGCTGGATACTCTCACAGAGGTTGAGCCAGAAGTCATTGACGCAGCGCCGAGCGATCCATTGGGCGTCGTTCCTGGCCTTCCTGAGTGACTTCTCGGAAGGCTCCCTCCTGTGGTTAATGAGGGCTGCTCTCTTGGCCTTAATTGCTGGCTCTAGTTCAGCAATGCTGGCTTCATCCAATCCGAGTTCTGCCTCTCTCTCTTGCCGAAGGTGCCCATTGCGGAGTTGTGGATGACATCACGGATGTGACTCCACCTCTCTTCAGCTTTGCCATCAGAGTAGTTTTTAAGAGCATGCTTGATGGAGTTGGCGAAGTGCTCGTACAAGTCTGGGATTGCTGTCTTGCTGGTGTTAATGCAGGGACGACCTTTCTGCTTGGATTGGTGGATCGGCTTAGGTTGGAAACGGACTTTGCTGCGACCATGGAGTGGTCAGTGTCACAGTCAGCACTGTGATAGCTGTGTGTGGTGAGAACTCAGTTCAGTGAAGATCTCCGAATGATGACGAGATCCAGCTGGTGCTAGTGGCGAGATCTGGGATGCCGCCAGGATACTCGGCGATGCGGCTTGGTGGCAAAGAACGTGTTGGTTATGTAGAGGTCGTGGTAAGAGCATAACTCGTGAAGCCTCTGTCCTTCCTCGTTAATTTGCCGATGCCGAAGTGACCGATGCAGTTGGGCCAGGAGTCATGGTCGGAACCCACTAGGGCTTTGAAGTCGCCGAGCAGGGTAAAGTTATTCCG
>NC_061819.1:37198983-37208144 GCF_019202785.1 Penaeus chinensis
CTTGGAAGTTAAGCTTCTTGGCAAAGGTATTAAAAAATACATAATGCATATATATATATACAAATATAATATAATAATATATAATATATATTATATTGTGTGTGTGGTGTGTGTGTGTGTGTGTATATAACGGCGATCCAAGGGCGTGCTATAAAAGAATTATTGGCAATTAGAGGCAGACCTTGCAGAAAACAATACCTTAACACCTACAGGATAAAGGTATGTTTTGGTAGAAAAATTCATGATTAAAGGCCAGCCTTCAGAAAACAGTGACGTAACACCTAACGGCCAAAAGCCCGTTGTGGCAAAGCGAAAGGCCCGGTCGTGGCCTTTGCACGAGCACCCCAAAGTGGGCTTACCGCGAGGGCGACGGCGGCGACGACCAGGACGAGAAGGCTCAGAGTCCTCATGACTTCTTGTTGCTTGGTTCAGTGGACAGGAAGGAATCTTAAATAGAATGAAAACTGAATTAATGATGAAGAAGGTACAGATCTCGCGATTTTCCTGTAAATGAGCAAGATGTTACTCTCTGTGTACAAGTAAGTAAGAACTCCTAAAGCCCATTTTGATTATCATCATTATCATCATCATGAAATTATGAATAAGCACCACGTAAAAAAGCTATGTATCCTCATAATAAAAATAACTATATTACTCCACTAGAATATGCAGTATTACGGGATAGATCATTCAACTTATCTTACACTACAATGTGCTGTGAACTCGTAAACCAGAAGCTATGGCAGCTTTGGTCTTCAGAGGAGCGACCTACCTGCTCTGTCTGTCGACGAGGAGTAGAAAGGAACAGCGTCTCAGGCAAATATATTGAGCTTCCCCGCCCACCTACCCTGCCGAGGACGCTAAAGCCTACAAGTGTGGCTCACCAGCCTGAAACTACAGATGTTTCAGGTGAAATTCTCGGAAAATGCTCTTTCTTTTCACAATAGGAGGGAATGATTATAACCATACAAAGCCAATCGTTTATATATACATATGAGTGAATATACGTGTATTAATATATTTCAGAAAAACTGAACTGAACGACTGTGCTTACAGAACTGTGATGAGAGGAACTAATTGGGGCGTCAACACTGACATTAAGATCAGGAATATCGGTGAAAAGGAGGCCAAGACGATTCCCTGAGACCTGGGAGAGACAAGAGAAGTGGGAGGCAGGATGTCCATGACAGTCTGTTGGCGATATGGAATTGAGTCATTGGTTGGCATTAAAATCGCCAATAGACATATATGGAGTCATGAATGAGGGTTTCTATAAACAGCGAATATGTATGAATTTCAATAATTTCAGCAAATTTTCCGTGACATGACTTCATGGCACTTGCATTCACCATTCAAATAGCGAGAGCCACTTAATCCAGAGCGGAGGGTGATATACATACCTTGTGTTATAGGGATACTATTCCTTCTTAATATGAAGGGACTGTTAAACCCAGGAATTAGTAAGTCCGATATGTGACGGTATTCAGAGACAAGTGTTTCTGAGCAACACAATATATCCTCGTTAAATGCAGCTATAGACAAGTCTTTAGATTTTTTTAAACCCCTAATATTTGTCTACATAACTTTGCAATATTTACTCTAGTGTCTAGATTGGGGTGAATATGGCCCGACTACAGTAACAGTAACAAAACAACAAAGTGTGGCGTAGTCCCCATAGAAAGAAAATATACAGGACTGAAATAAAATGGTCAACGTGAAGGTGCAGTTTCGCCAGACAAGGTTACAGAGGTTTCAGGTCTGTTGTTCATCAGCTAATGGACCGCTGACAATCAAGATGGCTAACATGCAAAGTTCTTTTAGTCACCATACATCCCATTGCCTAGCCAGGCTCAGCGTAGGATTTAGGGGAATGGAGAGAAAGTAAGTCTGGTGGTGCCACTGGGAGACGGAGAGTGGAAGTCATTATGGAATGCAAGACATCTAGCTATGGCACAATAGTTAATAAGAAACAGAAGAGCAAGCATAGAAAGAGCTATGGGAAGTAGGCACTCACTTCCACACTCTGAAAGAACCATTATTGAGAGATTTCATGACTCCTGCTGCCAGGCCAATCCGTCTACTGACTTCCTGGTCTGACAGCTCAGAGTCATGGACTGCACTACCGAGGTATATAAAACTCACTGTGACCTCGATGTTTTCACCACAAGCACGTACCGACTGCACAGGGTCTCCTAGTAGGCCCCTAAAACCATGCTTCTTGGTCCAGGAGACCTCTAGCCCCAGGGTCTTCGCTTCATTGCTAAATGCATCAAGAGCAGCCACTAGGGTTTCCAGAGATTCAGATAGAATAGCAACATCATCAGCAAAGTCAAAGTCTGTAACCTTGATATTACCCAGAGTTGCTCCACAGTGACTTTGGACAATAGCCAGTATCCACTCCATGCAAGTGAAAAGTGTTGGTGCAAGAACACAGCCTTGCCTCACACCTGAACTAGTAGGGAAGAAGCTCGACAGGCCCCCAACACACTTTACAGTACTCCCAGTGCCTGTATACAAGTTTGCTATTAAACCAATAATCCTTTTTGGAATTCCTTTTAGTCTTAGGATCTCCTAGAGTGATTTGTGATGCATGGTATCAAACACCTTCTTGAGGTCAATGTAAGCTGCGAGCAGCCCACGGCCGAACTCACGATGGCGCTCAACAATGACTCAAAGTGCCAGGATACGGTCTATTGTGGACTTACCAGGAATGAATCCAGATTGCTCCGGCCTCTGGTGCCTCAGCAGGCGGTCTCTTATATGTCTCAGTAGGATGCGCATGAGTACCTTGCCTGGTATACTGAGTAGTGTAATGCCTCGGTGATTGCTGCAGTCCCACCAATCCCTTTTCCCATTCCAGAGAGGGATGACCACACCCCTCAGCAGGTCAGGGGGAATGGTACCAGTCTGCCAGATGGCAGACAGGACAGCATACAAACCCCTTGTCATAGGTTCTCTACCAGCCTTTAACAGTTCAGCTGGGATGTTGCAAATACCTGCTACTTTACCACTCTTCAGATTGGAAATCGCTCCCCTGACTTCAGGGAGGGTAGATCCTCGCTGATGGGTGGGTCTCGCAGAGGAATCTCAACATTACCCGTGTCCAAGTTAACTGTTAGTAGATCAATCTGATACAACTGCTCAAAATACTTATATACCTCGGTAGTGCAGTCCATGACTCTGAGCTGTCAGACCAGGAAGTCAGTAGACGGATTGGCCTGGCAGCAGGAGTCATGAAATCTCTCAATAATGGTTCTTTCAGAGTGTGGAAGTGAGTGCCTACTTCCCATAGCTATTTCTATGCTTGCTCTTCTGTTTCTTATTAACTATTGTGCCTTAGCTAGATGTCTTGCATTCCATAATGACTTCCACTCTCAGTCTCCCAGTGGCACCACCAGACTTACTCTCTCTCAGTTCCCCTAAATCCTACGCTGATCCTGACAAAGCAATGGGATGTATGGTGACTAAAAGAACTTTGCATGTTAGCCATCTTGATTGTCAGCGGTCCATTAGCTGATGAACAACAGATCGAAACCTCTGTAACCTTGTCTGGCGAAACTGCACCTTCACGTTGACCATTTTATTTCAGTCCTGTATATTTCCTTTCTATGGGTACTATGCCACACTTTATTATTTTGTTACTGTTACTGTAGTCGGGCCATATTCACCCCAATCTAGACACTAGAGTAAATATTGCAAAGTCATGTAGACAAATATTAGGGGCTTAAAAAAATCTAAAGACTTGTCTATAGCTGCATTTAACGAGGATATATTGTGTTGCTCAGAAACACTTGTCTCTGAATACCGTCACATATCGGACTTACTAATTCCTGGGTTTAACAGTCCCTTCATATTAAGAAGGAATAGTATCCCTATAACACAAGGTATGTATATCCCCCTCCACTCTGGATTTAGTGGCTCTCGCTATTTGAATGGTGAATGCAAGTGCCATGAAGTCATGTCACGGAAAATTTGCTGAAATTATTGAAATTCATACATATTCGCTGTTTATAGAAACCCTCATTCATGACTCCATATATGTCTATTGGCGATTTTCATGCCCACCAATGACTCAATTCCATATCGCCAACAGACTGTCATAGACATCCTGCCTCCCACTTCTCTTGTCTCTCCCAGGTCTCAGGGAATTGTCTTGGCCTCCTTTTTACTGATATTCCTGATCTTAATGTCAGTGTTGGCGCCCCAATTAGTTCCTCTCATCATAGTTCTATAAGCGGAATCGTTCAGATCAGTTTTTCTGTGCCTGAGTTTACGCTGTCGCATAATGTCTACTTATAATCACGCATAAATTAGGGCCCGAAATGGAGGATCACTCGTCTGATGAACTGTTGCAGAGTTCGAAACGTCCCGATATACTTGTGACTGTTTTGCATCTCATCTTTGTGCATACCTTACTGTATGTGTTCACATATATGTATATATATGCATGTAAACACACACACACACACACACACACATATATATATATGCGTTTATGTGCGTGTGTCCGTGTATGTATATATATATATATATATATATATATATATATATATATATGCTTATATATTTGTGTGTGTGTGTGTGTACAGAAACAGAGACAAAAATGAATATGTAGATGTGTATACATATGTAAACATATATATATATATATATATATATATATATATATATTCATATACATATATATATACATATGCATCTGTATATATGTAAATATGCATCTGTATATATGTACATATATGTTTGTGTGTGTTTGTGTGTGTCTGTGAATATGTGTGTATATATCTGTATGTATAGACAGAGAGAAAGATGTAGATGTAGATGTATATACATATACATATGTATATATATACATATATACATATATGTGTGTATATATAAATTTACATACATATATATGTAGTAATACATAAATATATATGGATGTACGTATGTGTATGTGCATGTGTATATATATATATATGTGCGTGTGTGTGTGTACGTGTATATATATTTATTTATTTATAGAGGGAGAAAGACAGAGTGAGAGAGAGAGAGAGAAATACATGTATGTGTAAATATATGTGTATATAAACATATGCATGTAAACATACACACACACATATATAGATAGATAGATAGGTAGGTAGCTAGGTACATATATATATATATATATATATATATATATATATATATTTTAATATATATAATATTTATATATTTATACATATGCATATATATTTCTATGTATATATATATGTGTATGTATTTATGTGTGTATACATATATATATATATATATATATATATATATATACACACACACAACGCACACACACACACACACATATATATGTGTGTGTATACATATAGATAGATAAATATAGATATAGATATAGATAAATAGATCCATACATACATACGTACATGCCTATAGACATATAGACATATATATATATATATATATATATAAGTATGTATGTTCATATGTGTATATATAAGCATATATATATATATATATATATATATATAAGAATGTATTTTAATACGAGTACATATAAGTATATATATATTTATATACATATGGTTGTATGTGTTTATAAAAATGTACATGTGTGTGTAAACATATGCGTACATATATATATGAATAAATGAATTAATATATATATACAAATATATACGTACGGACGTGGGAAGCGAGTTGACGACCGGCAGGAGAAAAGCCGCTGTTCAGGTTGAAATTAGGAAGCAGCTTTATTAAGGAGGATACTACCAGCCTGCTGGCGTGGACGTCAGCGGAAGGAAAGACCATTCGCGCCGCTGACCAGTCCGTCTGATGGCCTGTGCCCCACTGATGGCAGAAGAGAGCGTTGTTGTGTCCCCTGGATACAGCGTACTTGTGTTGAGACAGACGCTTTGTAAGACTGGCGCCCGTCTCGCCGAAGTATTGCTTATCACAAGAGGCACAAGGAACAGCATAGGTGCCCACCTGCGAGGTAGAGAGAGAACTGGTGTGGACCTGAGGATGGAATCCAGGTGGATTTTGAAACTGTAGTCTCACTTTCAATAAAGCTAGTTTTTGCATTGTGTTTTTTTCTACCATATATACATATATGTGTGTATGTTTATATATGCAAACATTTATATAAATATTTTTTATCTGTATGTACATGTGTACACATTCAAATATACATATATATATACAAACATATATATATATATACATACATACATGTGTGTGTAATTAGGACTGGTAATGTAGGAATAAGATCATAAAACACATTGTGCTAGTTTATTGCCAATCAATGATATAGTAGCCCCGGTAGGAGCCTATACAATTAAATGAATGTATATTTCAAACTTTCTTTAACCTAAGAAGGATAATTCTCCTTTTTAATAAATTTTGGGAGTGATATGAACATTCATTATAGAAAACTTAAGAAAAAAAAAAAATGGTCGTTGCCTGGCACTTCACGGATTTGACATTCGGGTGCCAGGAAATTGCTGAATGATAATGTTCAATGGAACGTAAACAATCTTGGCCTTGTCTTTGTTCATTTTCGTACGCTCTGAGGCCATGTTCGTCGCGTTTTTTTTTTTTTTTTCAATGGAGCCCGTGGGGAGGTGCGGTGGTCTGCATCTCATGCATCTCATGCATCTCATGATGCATCTCATGCATCTCATTCACATCATCCTGTTTCCCTTTACAGCAACCGGAGTTGACCTTCTGCTGGACCTGCAAGGAGACCGGACAGTCGTATATAGCACAGATATAGGTATATGTATATGCATTATATATATATATATATATATATATATATTCACGTGATATGTATATGCATAAATACATATATGTATGTATATACACACATATATTCATTCACATATATACATATATACATACGTATACAGACTTATACATATATCACCAAAGAGACAGAAGAGTATGACTTAACTCACCTGGATCACCAAGCCCTCAGCCATAGCATGCATACCCTCCATCGCAGCTCCTTCGTCCATTTCTCCCTTTACCGCGTTGTGTGGTGGGGGGGGGGGGGGGGGGAGGGAGTTGCTTTACTAATACGTATAAAAGCCAGGTGCATTGTTTTTGATATATCGATAAATAATGCCATGATGTTAAACCCTCCCCTTAAATGTAACAGTGATAGATGAGTGTTGGCCATAACTAGTGTTTACGCGGAACGGTTGGAAACAGGATCTAAATTTTGTTTCGAATATCCAACTAGCTTAAAACACTTCTCTATTTTCAAAAATTTGCTCATAACAGTGTGTCTTCATAGTTCATACTCACCACAATATCAGTGGGCAGTCCTGCCTGCAAGTGAAAGATATCATGAGGTAATGACGATTCTTTGGGAAGTTAAGCTTTTGGCAAAGTATTAAAAAATACATATGCATATATATATATATATATATATATATATATATGTGTGTGTGTGTGTGTGTGTGTATATAACGGCGTTCCAAGGGCGTGCTAGGAAAAGAATTATTGGCAATTAGAGGCCAGACCTTTGCAGAAAACAATGACCTTAACACCTAAAGGATAAATGTATGTTTTGGTAGTAAAGAAATTCATGAATTAAAGGCCAGACCTTTCAGAAAACAGTGACGTAACACCTAACGGCCAAAAGCCCGTTGTGGCAAAGCGAAAGGCCCGGTCGTGGCCTTTGCACGAGCACCCCAAAGTGGGCTTACCGCGAGGGCGACGGCGGCGACGACCAGGACGAGAAGGCTCAGAGTCCTCATGACTTCTTGTTGCTTGGTTCAGTGGACAGGAAGGAATCTTAAATAGAATGAAAACTGAATTAATGATGAAGAAGGTACAGATCTCGCGATTTTCCTGTAAATGAGCAAGATGTTACTCTCTGTGTACAAGTAAGTAAGAACTCCTAAAGCCTATTATCATTATCATCATCATCATCATGAAATTATGAATAAGCACCACGTAAAAAAGCTATGTATCCTCATAATAAAAATAACTATATTACTCCACTAGAATATGCAGTATTACGGGATAGATCATTCAACTTATCTTACACAATAATGTGCTGTGAACTCGTAAACCAGAAGCTATGGCAGCTTTGGTCTTCAGAGGAGCGACCTTACCTGCTCTGTCTGTCGACGAGGAGTAGAAAGGAACAGCGTCTCAGGCAAATATATTGAGCTTCCCCGCCCACCTACCCTGCCGAGGACGCTAAAGCCTACAAGTGTGGCTCACCAGCCTGAAACTACAGATGTTTCAGGTGAAATTCTCGGAAAATGCTCTTTCTTTTCACAATAGGAGGGAATGATTATAACCATACAAAGCCAATCGTTTATATATATATATGAGTGAATATACGTGTATTAATATATTACAGAAAAACTGAACTGAACGACTGTGCTTACAGAACTGTGATGAGAGGAACTAATTGGGGCGTCAACACTGACATTAAGATCAGGAATATCGGTGAAAAGGAGGCCAAGACGATTCCCTGAGACCTGGGAGAGACAAGAGAAGTGGGAGGCAGGATGTCCATGACAGTCTGTTGGCGATATGGAATTGAGTCATTGGTTGGCATTAAAATCGCCAATAGACATATATGGAGTCATGAATGAGGGTTTCTATTAACAGCGAATATGTATGAATTTCAATAATTTCAGCAAATTTTCCGTGACTTGACTTCATGGCACTTGCATTCACCATTCAAATAGCGAGAGCCACTAAATCCAGAGTGGATGGTGATATACATACCTTGTGTTATAGGGATACTATTCCTTCTTAATATGAAGGGACTGTTAAACCCAGGAATTAGTAAGTCCGATATGTGACGGTATTCAGAGACAAGAGTTTCTGAGCGATGCAATATATCCTCGTTAAATGCAGCCATAGACAAGTCTTTAGACTTTTTTAAGCCCCTAATATTTGTCTACATAACTTTGCAATATTTACCCCTAGTGTCTGGTTTGGGATTGATATGGCCCGACTACAGTAGCAGTAACAAAAGAATAAAGTGTGACGTAGTACCCATAGAAAGAAAACATACAGGACAGGACTTGTCAACGTGGAGGTGCAGTCTCGCCAGACAAGGTTACAGATCAGAAGTCCTCAATTTCATGGACCTACCAAAGTCACGGAAAAGGAGGCTATTCTCGCTGCCAGCATCAGCTCCTGAGCAATGA
>NC_061819.1:37208244-37218244 GCF_019202785.1 Penaeus chinensis
ACATACATATATACATATATATGTAAATATATACATATGTGTGTGTGAAGAGCAAAAGACCTTTTTCATATGAACACACATTGACAGAAAGTTTTGAGGATCATACATGCACTGAAGAATTTTAAGAGATAGATTAAAAAAAACAAGTGATGAGAGGACGTTAATTAACAACAAAAAAAATTAAATTGATAAACCTGCTTAGAAAATGAAATGCCTCATGTACAGGTTTTCAAGACGAATTACGAAATTATAACAAAAACAGATAATAAAGGATCCACGGAACTCGAATGCGCTCATTTCTAATTGACTTTATATCAGTCGCGAGAAGGAAAACAAAATCTAGATCATGAGACGAAGGTCAATTTCAAAAACCGGTCGACGAGCTTAAAAGTTTTTTTGTAATCTTATTTATTTTAAGAAAGAGAGAGGGAGGGTTGAGGAAGAGAGAGAGAGAGAGAGAGAGAGAGAGAGAGAGAGAGAGAGAGAGAGAGAGAGAGAGAGAGAGAGAGAACGAACGAACCAGAGAGAAAAAAAGGGGGAAATGTCACTTTTAACCCGGTTTGGGAGCCATTTAATCTCAAATTAAGCTTTGACAATAGCAGAGTGGCGAACCAGGCACACGTTAGGACGGAATGATCGGGTCTGTGTTCGACTGGGCGACGCACTGACACCGGCTTTTGTTTTTCACATCTGGAACGATTTCGGTTTGTCATGCGCTTGTTCAGGGAGTGGCTTTGTTTTAGTATTTTGTGACTTCAGTTGACTGCATTTTCTTTATCATTTTCATTTATCATATATTTCTTTTTCTTCATTCTCTCTTTGTTTTCGCCTCCTCTTCCTCCTCCTTCTCCTCCTCCTCCTCCTCCTCCTCCTCCTCCTCCTCCTTTTGCTTCTCTTAATCATCCTCCTTATTTTTCTCTTCCTCCTCCTCCTCCTCCTCTTCCTCTTCCTCCTCCTCCTCCTCCTCCTTTTCCTCCTCCTCCTCCTCCTCCTCCTCCTCCTCCTCCTCCTCCTCCTCCTCCTCTGTCTCCTCCTCCTCCTCCTCCTTCTTTTGCTTCTCTTAATCATCCTCCTTATTTTTCTGTTCCTCCTCCTCCTTCCTTTCTTCGCTCCCTTCCTCAGCTCTTCATTTTCTGATCAACCTTCCATTGCTTTTCTTTTATTTTTCTCTCTTCCTCCTCGTACTCCTTCATTTGCCTCTTTTTTGCTTCGCCCTCCTTCCTTCTTCTCTTCTTTCTCCTCTTTCGTTATCTTATTCCTTCCCTTTCCTTTCTCCTCCTCCCCTACTTCGTTTTCTTCTTCCTCCTCCTTCCTTTTTTCTTCTCTTCCTCTCCCTTATCTTGCTTCTCTTTCTTCCTTTTTTCTTCTATTCCTCCTCCTCCTTCGTTCTCTTCTTACTTCTCCTTCCTTCCTTCTCTTCGCCTCCTTCTTTGTCTTCCTTTTTTCTCTTCTTCTCCTCCCTTCGTTTCTTCTCTCCCCCCTTCTTCTTCTTCTTCTTCTTCTTCTTCTTCTTCTCCTCTTCCTTCCACCGCTCTTCCTCTTCGCACTGGCGATCCCACAGAAGTGACCGGGCAGCCGCCGACCTCACTTTCGGTTTCACGCAAGAATTGAGGCCACATCCCCCCTCCCCCTCTCCCTCCCCACCCCACCCCCTCCCCACTCCCCACTACTTCATACTCCCTTCTTCTCCTCCTCCTCCTCCGTTCTCCCTCCTTCCTGCTCTCCGTTCGATTCTTTAGTCTTCCTCTTCGCCGTGTTCCTCGTCTTTTTCTTCATATTTGTATTATCCTCCTCCCTCCTCTCCTCTCCTTTCCTCCTCCTCCTCCTCCCCCCTTCCCCTCTCCTTTCCTCCTCCTCCTCCTCCCCCTCTCCCCTCCTCCTCCTACTCCTCCTGCCCCCTCACCCCTCCTCCTCCTCCTCTCCTCCTGCCCCCTCACCCCTCTCCCCTCCTCCTCCTCTTCCTCTTCCTCCTCCTCTCCCCTCCCCCCTCCCCCCTCTTCCCTCCTCCTCCTTCTCCTCCTCCCCCCTCACCCCTCTCCCCTCCTCCTCCTCCTCCTCCCCCCTCACCCTTCCCCCCTCTCCCCCCCCTCCTCCTCCTCCCCTCTCACCCCCCTTACCCCTCTCCCCTCCCCCCTCCCCCCCTCCTCCTTCTCCTCCTCCTCCCTCACCCTTCCCCCCTCCTCCCCCCCTCCTCCTCCTCCCCCTCTCAACCCCCTCCTCCTCCTCCTCCCCTCTCACCCCTCACCCCTCTCCTCTCCTCCTCCTCCCCTCTCACCCCCCTCCTCCTCCTCCTCTTCCACCTCCCCCCTCACCCCTCTCCCTCCCCCCCGCACTCCACCCCACCTTTCCCCTCCTTCCTCAGTGTCTTTCAGCATAATTCATGAGAATAAAAGAACGCAAATGACTACCATTAGGATTTCTTTTACAACGTCGTAATTCAGGGTGACTGCAAGTGTGACGTAATGGCTGTGAAAGACGGAGGAGGTGGCTTATGCTTAGGGTGATGAGGGTCTCTCGTTCAGCGTTGTTTCCTTTTCCTTTTGGTGGGAAGGATTTGGGATTCATCTTGCTTTTATAGATGCTGGCATTCTCTCCTGCCCGCGCACACGCATATGTATGTAGGTGCGTACTTATGTGTATGTGTGTATATCTATATCTATCTATCTACCTATATATATATATATATATATATATATATATATATATATATATATATACATATATATGCATACACATATATATATATATTGTGTGTGTGTGTGTGTGTGTGTGTGTGTGTGTGTGTGTGTGTGTGTGTGTGTGTGCGTGTGTGTGTGTGTGCGCGCATGTGTGTATATTCGTATACGTGTAATCATTTATATTCTTTGCGACATTTTTTCGTCGGACGTTAGTGCAGCTCTTACGTACGAAAAGATCTTCTATGTTTGTTATCATATTAGAGTGTATTTTTATGTTGTTCATCGATCATCATTATTGCAAGTATCATTATCACCACTCGATATCAACAGTGTCGTTTTTAATGAAGGTTATCTATTTCCTTATAATTATCCATTTACTTAACCTATTATCATATTTCATCCCCTTCATTATTACATTTTATCATATTTATTGTTATCCTGGGATTTTAAAAGGGAGATTTGAATGTCTGGATGACAGGCATATTTTATAGTGTTAGATTTTCATAATTATACACCATTTATTGTTTAGCGTTAAACTCCTTTTGTGTGTGTGTGTGTGTGGTTGTCTGTGTGTGATGCAAATGTGTTTTTATTTATTTCTTTGTATAATCCTTATAATCCTGGATGTACTAACTATACTTAATGAGTCATTTAAACAAACACTTGTATAGTACATACGTAGATAAGCTTTCATTCGGTAAGAAGGAATAGATAGATGTAATTGACAAAATAATAATTCAAATGTAAATGCATATAAAACAGCAGATTGACTCAATAGACAGATGTAATTGATAAAAAAAATTATACTAAAATAAAATGAAACTGTATGAAAATAACAACAAGGTAACTTAATTCCAGATCGAGGCCATTATAGGAAAGATATTTAAATGATTAATTATGCAAAGCAACAGCAAATCGTGAAGTGGAATAGATCAGTGACTCGTTAAATCTCTCTCTCTGGTCTCTCGTCTTAGCAGGTCACATGGAGGAAGCCACGCATACCAGGTCATCCAGTGGCTTATCAGGTCATAACAGGTGCATGTGTGTGTGTGTTTTCTCGGTCTCATTTTTCATTATATAAAAGGAGTCAAGGTTTTCATGTCTTGTGGTGTCCAAGTTCATTCGTATTTGTTAGTGTGTGAATAGTATGAAGTGTGTACTACAGTGTATGATGGGTACTGAGCCGTGTGATTATATAAAGTAATACAGAATATTAGAGTATTTGACAAAGTTGTATGGAATTTGAATCACGTGAGTATGATGTATGAATCTGCTTATATCCGTTGAGCAGTATGTTATAATAAGATGTTATAGGGAATATGAGATGCTATGGATTTGTGAATTTATATACTTTATTTTGATTGTTTATAAGAGCGACACATTTCCAGGCTAACCCACGCACATTCCATAAGAGTTAATAGTACTAGTATCAACAATATGTCTTGTTCTAGAACTTTCTCGTCATGACTAGTCCGGCGTAAAATGATCTTCACAAATACATGAATGAATGAAGCTTTGAACTGAAAGAGGGTGATCCGAGTTGTGCAGGTTTTGTGGCGAATGTTATTGGTCATTCATAATATACTATTCATTAATTTTGAGGAAGTTTTGGGTTTATGAATCGAGGAGGAAGACCATACAGAATTTGTAGTTAATCGCCTCGTGTATTTTTTTTTTCACTTTTATCATAGCAAGTCATGAAACCAACATTATGAAATATATCCGTTCCTGATGTATTCTGACTCCTTAATTAACCGAAATTCACGATTCATGTCTTAATTAGACTGCGGTTCATTAAAGTTCATTTAAAGGAGCGTTTGGAATCCCATGGCCTTCGCACTTATAGGAGACTCTCATTTGAAACACTTTAGGAAGACGACGAACCATAGATGATCAGATTCACGAGGATCAGAGCTTGCTGAATTGCGGGGAACTTCAAAGTTTATTTATAAAGGAAGATATTCGACTGTATTGAATCATGTGGGCCCTGTAATCTGTCACATTGAGGATGTTTCAAGTATAAACAATTTCACCCAAATTTTGTTGTTGTTTAGAATGGGATATTTTATTTAAGAATGCCCCCCCCCCCCAAACAAAAAAAATCCCTAGCTCGTTGCTGTCGTGGGGGTGTGGGGGTGGGGGTGGGGGGGGGGGGGCTAGCAAACGGAGACTGAGGCCCTCGTTTCAGTTAATTTTACATTGCCTTTTATTCTCTCCCTTTTCTTTTCCTTCTCCTCTTCATCTCCTTCTTCTGTCCACTTATCTTAATCGTTAACTCATTTGTTTTACCCCTTTCTCCATATTTTATCATGATGTTATATGAGCTTTAATGTCTCGCATATTTGTTTTTGTCATTAACCCTTATTTAAGAATGACCTCACACAAACAACATAAAATCACAAAAAAAATCTCATAACACAAAAGGTCATTTGTTTTACCGGGAGAGTCTCCTATAAGTGCGAAGGTCATGGGATTCCAAACATTATTTAATTAACTTTGATGAACCGCAGTCTAATCAAGAAATGAATCGTGAATTTCGGTTAATTTAGGAGTCGGAATAAATCAGGAACGGATAGATTTCGTAAAGTTGGTTTCATGATTTGGTATGATATCCGTTTGCGAAAGAAGTTGGACGTGGAATAGATATGCTAATTATATTTTTTTAAATAATGAGTGATACTAGAATTTTTTATTTTATTTTGTGTTGTTTCGTTTGTTTGTTTGTTTGTTTCCTTGTTCTTTTTTGTTGCTTATGTGCGTTCGTTTAGGTTAAAGAAAATTTGTTTTTGTTTGTTTGTTTTTGTTACTTATATGTGATAGATTCGGTTAAAGTTTTTTTTTTCTTTTTTGTCTTCGTCTTTGTCATTATCGGTGTATCCATTTCTCCTCTTTCTTAATCTTAATTTATTTCATTCCTTATCCTATCTCATCTTCCCTTTGTTGCATTTCTTTTCTTATTCTATCTATCCAATTTCATCCCATTCTCTCTGATCTTACGTTTAGCCTTATTCTGTCTTATCTTTCCTGATATCGTAATCTATTTATGTTTGACAGGTATTTTCTGTTCTTCCCCTTCTTATCTTGTGCCTTGGTGTCATATTTGGGATAATCTTGTGTGTGTGTGTATTTTATATTTATATATATATATATATATATATATATATATATATATATATATATACACACATATACATATATACACATATTCATATACAGTGTGTGTGTGTGTGTGTGTGTGTGTGTGTGTGTGTGTGTGTGTGTGTGTGTGTGTGTGTGTGTAAAGATAGACAGACAAACTGTCAATCAGGCAGACAATGAGTCCCATCTCGGCGGGATCACTCTCTGATTGTCATGTAATTAGCACACTTTCTCCATGACACCTCTATGACAAATATGTCGTCCCAAGAACAAAAAAAATAGCAATATGTATATATGTATGTATATAGATAGATAGAATTGGCGTTATTGTGAGGAAAAAGCACATCATAAAAATGAAATGCTAGTGCATGATTACAGAAAAGTACGCCAATCATAAAGAAATAAAAAAAAATTAAGATAAAAAATAATTTCGTCGTCTAACGCCACTCATCACATCCGCGTTGTCACCAGCCTGACATCAATCGCTGACATCAATCGCTGACATATTTCGGACTTATTCCCACGTATCTCATTAGAGGTTGTGACCGCATAGCGAGGTAATAATGACGTGGCAGCGGCGACATTTCCTTATAGAAACGCCCTGAGCTTCAGAAATTATTGCTCTGAAATAACACATGTGAACGTGTATACATTCACAAACATACACACACACACCCACACACACACACAAAATCAAAGGCCTACACACACACACACACACACACACACACACACACACACACACACACACACACACAAAATCAAAGGCCTACACATACACACGCACACACATTTCGTAATTGATGTTCGAATCATACACACACGTACACATGATCTATAGTCACACAGAAAGAGACAAACGCATCCTACCCACGGTCATTTCCAGACACAGAAGGTCGTGGGGGCAATCCTATCTAGGCCTATAACACGATTCACATAATTAAAGGGATCATCCGCTGTAATGATAACCCTATTTATGCAATTATGTGTCATTCGGAATTTGAATTTCTCTTCAGGACGATGAACGAGATTGAGGGAATTATAGCAATGGAGACGGTAATTATGACACATTGGAAAGGCGAAAAATGTGGGTATTGTTTTCATGAAAAAGGACTTTATGAAAACGGCGTTAAAAATTGGATTAATTAATTGTTTCTGTCTCCTAGAAAGTCGTATAGAGTGAACGCTGGATACCGTTTAGATAAATGGATAAGGACGAAAAATAAGGTAGTTTTTTCCTGTGGAATAATTGATTATTGAAACCTAGAGAGACAGGAGTTAGACACAGAGACGAACAGACAGACAGAAAAATGTGTGTTTGTGTGTATGAAAGAGAGAGGGGAGAGGGACACACACACACACACACACACACACACACACACACACACACACACACACACACACACACACACACACACACACACACACGCATACATACATACATATATATATATGTGTGTGTGTGTGTGTGTGTGTGATTGTTTTATAGCTGTACAGATAGATCGCGATAAGATGAACACACAAATACAATCAGCAGCTCTCGGTACAAGTCAAGGAGAGTTTCCGTATATGCGTATGTGCGTGAATCCGAGGTCAAAGGTGAAGGTGCCCGTAGTGCCTCCTGACAGTGTCTCATCAAAGGGCCTCATACCCAGGCGCCCAAATTATGGAATGGATAAGTGCCCTCTAAGTGGTGTAAGTACCTTTGTGGCTCTCCAATCACAAGGCGCCGGTGCCATGTGGTGCCTTAAGGTGCCACAGGTTGCTTATTTATGGCCGTCTGGCACCGGTGCCATCAACGAGACTTATGACCCTTTTGGTTGATCTGTCTTTTTTCACTTTTTATGGGGAGGGGGGGGGGGGTTGTTTATTGTTCGTGCCTTACTTTTGGAGATTTAAAGCTTGTGTGTGTGTGTGTGTGTGTGTGTGTGTGTGTGTGTGTGTGTGTGTGTGTGTGTGTGTGTGTGTGTGTGCATATGCATATAGTTTTACATATATATACACATACATATACATATACATGCATATATATATATATATATATATATATATATGTGTGTGTGTGTGTGTGTGTGTGTGTGTGTGTGTGTGTGTGAGTGTGGGTGGGTGGGTGGGTGGGTGGGTGGGTGTACATACACACATCTATAGGTATACAGACGTGTGTGTGTATGTATGTATGTATGTACGTATACATATATGTGTTTATATAAATATATATGTATGTATGTATATATACTTTCTATTTTTCTGCATATCATAAGTAAATCCTCCATATACCTTTTGAAATTACACACACTCACGTCATTACAAAAAATAATACGTCTCGAACCCCAAACAAATCCGAGAGAATCGAATCCCAAAGAATCATCTCAATCCTCCTTGTCATCCGTTCTAATCGTCCCTTTAGAGGATTAGATGACTAGACAACGCCTCTGACCTTATTGATTGGGAATGATCGGTCTCTTGGCGGGTATCTCGAGACACGTAACTGCATGATAAGATGTTATTAAAGGTGATTAGATGACGCTAAGCGGCCTAATCGCTAGAAGTGTAAAATTCGGTCTTTCATCAAAGTTCGGAAATTGGCGGGGCTGCGTTCGATGGCGGGGTCTGGCAATAAATTCTAGAAGTGCGTTCAATTACAGAGGGTTTGATGAGCCGGGCGTTCGAAAGTGGAAACAGGCGTTTGGCGCTAATTTTGATTGATGAGAGGGATTATGCCCACGGAAAGCGTTTGTGGAGATAAGGAAAAATCACGATTATTTCTATTATTATTGCGTATGTGTGGGATTTTAGAGACGATGGAAAAATACTCGATTTTTTATATTTTTTAAGAAATTATTCCATCTCTGATAGCTAGCAGGATATTACATCTACCGAAGTTCACATATAAGAGAGAGAGAGAGAGAGAGAGAGAGAGAGAGAGAGAGAGAGAGAGAGAGAGAGAGAGAGAGAGAGAGAGAAAGAGAGAGAAATCTGGATCCATTTTGAATCTTAAGACTTTCCTCACTAATGAGACAAGACTTCTCAACCAGATGGCAGGCGCGTGCTGGTGAATTAATGACTATAAGGAATAATTGATATGAAAGATAACAATGAATGACAGTAGAAAATGGGGAAAGTTGTTTTGGAAATAGTAAGTTGAGAATTTATGTTGAATTCCGATTAATAATTGATGTTTGATGAAGGAACTATGTTGACCGTGTTAGCAGTGCTGGGAATGAAATTATATTCAATACTTTAATAATGGTTTCCTAAAAGAGACGGCAAAGTAGACGGAATGAATTACTATTTTAACATCGAGACTTGTTATTCATGTTAGGAAGCAGTGTATACATACAAACATACATATACCATATAAATATAAATATAAACATACAAACGCATATAAACATACAAACACATATTAACATACAAACATACATACATACATATAAACATACATACATACATATAAACATACAAACATATACATAAACATACAAACATACATAAACATACAAACATACATAAACATACAAACATATACATAAACATACAAACATATACATAAACATACAAACATATACATAAACATACATATATATATCTAATACATCTAAACATACATACATATAAACATACATGCATATAAACATACATACATATATATATAAACGTACACACATACCTAATTACTTATTTACTTTCTTTTCTATTCACATACATTCGTGAATGGCTCAGTTGCACAGTTTTTTTTCTTTTACCGAATTGTATAACTAAAAATATTGTAACGTTTCCTTTTTGTCTCTTTCTATCTTTCTTTTCCTTCTATCGTCTTCTTCTTCTTTTTTTTCTTTCTTTCCCTTCTCTCGTCTGCTTTTTTTCTTTCTTTTCTTTTCTTTTTCTTTTGACTTGAGGCCGAGCGACATCGACGCCGGGGGGAAGTAGTGATCCAAATCTCAGAAAGCGAGTTACGGAGACTCTAAACCCACGTGGGACCTTTGTTGGTTATGGTAATGCCTATAACACCTGCATGGCTCCTGGGCCTTTACCGCAAACTACTGAGGTGAGAGATAGGGTGGGAAGGCTGTGGCAAGGGGAGTAGGGGAGGAGTGGGAGAGGAGTGGGTGGTGGAAGGCTGTGACAAGGGGAGTGGGAAGGGGAAGGGGGGAAGGGAGTGGGGTGGTGTGGGAGTGGGAGGG
>NC_061819.1:37233244-37235667 GCF_019202785.1 Penaeus chinensis
GTGAATTTTCAGCACTATTTTTTTTTTTTTTTTTGCTTTCGTTGTCTCTTTAAATTCAGAATATTATGAAATTATATTGATATTTCTTTCTCTCTATGCAGTATTATTTTTCGATTTTCTTTTCCATTTCGTCAAAAAGAAAATCTGAACATTACTCAATTCTGTGTACTATTTTTTCCCCTTTTTTCTTTTTTATTAATTTTTAGGGGGTGTTGGATATATAAGAATACCGCAAACTGTTATTACTATCATTATTGTTATGTTATGGTTCCTACCACAATATACACCATAAATGAAATAAGTTCCTAAATGAAGCATCTCAGATATAAGACTTCGTGTATTGATTTTAGAAGGTATTGCTGTTCTTAATAATGTTAATGTTATCCAAATGCAGAGTAAAAAAAAAAAAAAAAAAAAAAAAAAAAAAAAAAAAAAAAAAGTTACAGTATAGAATCTGAATTATATTTTTGGTAATTTTTCGCAAAAAAAGTACTGACAGGTGTTGCCATTTGCATGTGTGTATTTCTTTTCCCCTCGTCTTTCCTCTCCACCTCTCCCTCCCTCTCCTCCGTTCTCTCTCTCTCTCTCTCTCTCTATCTATCTATCTATCTATCTATCTGTGTATCTCTCTATCTCTCTATCTATCTGCGTATCTCTCTAACTATCTGTGTATCTCTCTATCTCTCTATCTATATGTGTATCACTCTATCTCTCTATCTCTCTATCTATCTGTGTATCTCTCTCTCTCTCTATCTCTCTATCTATCTACGTATCTCTCTATCTATCTATCTGTGTATCTCTCTATCTCTCTATCTATTTGTGTATCTCTCTATCTCTCTATCTATCTGTGTATCTCTCTATCCCTCTATCTGTGTATCTATCTCTCTATCTATCTGTGTATCTCTCTATCTATCTGTGTATCTCTCTATCTATCTGTGTATCTCTCTATCTATCTGTGTATCTCTCTATCTATCTGCGTATCTCTCTATCTCTCTATCTATCTGTGTATGAACGCGATAACCCCCCTCCCCCCCTCCCTTCCCCAGGTCCCCGTGGAGAAGGAGCTTCAGTTCCCGTGCGCGGCCTCGACCACCCTCGGCCACTACAACCCTCTGAACGTGACGCCCTCCGACTCCCCGCCGCCGGACCAAGGCACCGACGATCTCTACGAAGCCGGGGACCTGGCGGGGAAGTACGGCACCCTCGAGGGACTCACCTGGAGGAAGGACTTCTACAACGACTCCAATCTTCATCTCTTCGGCTCGACGTCGATCATGGGAAGGTCCATCGTGATTCATAAGAGGGAGAAGAACGCGAGGTAAGGATGCGGTGAGGAGGTGGGTGGGGGGGGGGGGGGGGGGAGTGGGGGGGTAGGGGGGTTGGGGGGGTTATTTGGTGGGTGAGAAGGTGTGACGTCATTTTTGGGTTCTGAGTTGTATCCGCATTTGAGTTGGTATTAGAGTTTGAAGATAATGGCGATGTCAGAGTTTTGTATAATTTATATGCGTGAATATATATATTAAGAGAGAGTGAGTGAGTAAGACACACACACACACACACACACACACACACACACACACACACACACACACACACACACACACACACACACACACACACACACACACACACACACACACACACGGACAAACACACACACACACACGGACAGACAGACAGACCAACAGACAAACTTAACTCCCTCAATAAGACCACTTAAATAACCTTCCCCCTTCCCCCCCTCCTCCCCCTCCTTCCTCTCCTCGTCAGGTGGTTCTGCGGGAGCATCGGCTGGGGCTACTCCCCGGCAGAAGCTCGCCAGGTCTCCGCCATCGCCTCCTTCCACAACCCTCAGGGCTACGCTTGGGGCTACATCAGGCTGGTGAGTACCCGGAGGAGCCACGGCCGGATTTGGGGGAAATTTGGGGAAAATCGGGAGAATTTAGGGCGTTTTAGGGGAATTTTAGGGATTTTTGGGAGATTTGGGGATATTTAGGGAAGTTTAGGGGTAATTAGGAACACTTAGGGAGATTTACGGAGATTTAGGGAAATGCAGGGAGATTTAGGAAGTTTTAGGGATATTTAGGAAGATTAAGGAAATTCTGGAAAATTTATCGAGATTTAGGGAGATTTAGGGAAAATCTAGGGATATTAATGCAGATTTTGAACAGTTCAAGGGAGATTTAGGTTGCATGGTTTAAGACCTCTTGAGCTGTATTATTTTGTTTTGTTTTGTTTCCATTATTCATCTATTTATCATTTTTGGAAGAGACGTTATTTACATTTAAATAACAAGTTTACCATTTCCATTTTTAAGTGCTTGTTCTGTTTTTGTTTTTTTTTCTCCTCTGTTGGTACCTAAACCTCTTACGAATTCTGTTTTTAATTGTGTTGTAAGAAATAAGTAAAATTTTCTACTACGG
>NC_061819.1:37235767-37245767 GCF_019202785.1 Penaeus chinensis
TAGCTGTCAGAAACAGAAAAATAAATACAAACAGGAACTTAAGCAGAAAGAAATTAAGAATGGGAAAAAAACAAAGATTATATACAAAGTGTGTCATGAAAAACGATGGAATTCCAAGGGTATGAGTGACGTTTGGCAGAAGCAATTTCCACAATGATGGAACCCAGGATTCCCCTTACGTGTGTGTTATGAAGCAGAACGAATTCCTTCTCTTAAAAAAATAGGTAAATGAAACAAGATAGATAAATAAACATGCAATAGCTAAAACAGTGTGTATATCAATATATATATATATATATATATGCATATATATATATATATGCACACATGTGTGTGTGTGTGTGTGTGTGTGTGTGTGTGTGTGTGTGTGTGTGTGTGTGTGTGTGTGTGTGTGTGTGTGTGTGTGTGTGTGTGTGTGTGTGTGATGAATATTGAATTACAGAATATGGAATTTCGTAACGCCCTGGCACGTAAAAAAAATCATGCGTGATTTCCCAACGTTCATTAATTTTTAAAAATAATAATCTAAGATCAATATATTATTAAAAGAGATTAAGGGAGAAAATTACATAAGAACGCTTAGTAGACGAAGAGAAATAAGTCGCAGCGGATCTCTCTCTCTCTCTCTCTCTCTCTCTCTCTCTCTCTCTCTCTCTCTCTCTCTCTCTCTCTCTCTCTCTCTCTCTCTCTCTCTCTCTCTCTCTCTCTCTCTCTCTCTCTCTCTCTCTCTCTCTCTCTCTCTCTCTCTCTCTCTCTCTCTCTCCCTCTCTCTCCCTCTCTCTCTCTCTTTCTTCCGATCATAAATAATAAGTATTGACAGCTAGAGAGCGTAGGGCGACAGACTGAACAATATATATAAAGTATCAAGTTGACAAGCTTCGTTCTCTCTTCCACTCGCTGTGAAGGAATGTCGAGTGACAATCTGTGGAATTAATTGACTTTAGTTCATGCATCACTGTCAAAGAATAATCCTTGGTCCTTAGAGTGAGGTCATTTTCGTTATTTTTATTATTCACATCAGTACATGTTGACAATCATTCGTTCTGTTAGAGGTGATGAAACAGGAGGAGAAAGGAAGAAGGGGATCACCATGACTACAGAATATGCGTCTTTATATCAAGTTGACCAGTGTGTTTTGTGTGCAGCGCGAGAAGAGTGTAAAGTGCGTGAATTGTGAAGAGTGTGTGAAATGTGTAAAGTCCGTGAAATGTGTAAAGTGCATGAATTGTGAAGAGTGTGTGAAATGTGTAAAGTCCGTGAAATGTGTAAAGTGCGTGAATTGTGAAGAGTGTGTGAAATGTGTAAAGTGCGTGAAATGTGCAAAGTGCGTGAACTATGTACAGTGCGGGAAGTGTGTAAAGTGTGTGAAATGTGTCTAGTGCGGGAAATGTATTAATATATATAAATTAGCGAATTGCGTGGATCATCGAGTGTGTCGCGTGGAAGTGGGAGAACGGGGTTATAATTTAACGTGGGAAATGACCAATAATTGGGGTGATATTTTTAAAAAAGATAAGTTTAATAGAGACTGTATATGCGAATGTTGACGATGATGATCAAAAACTCACAAAATAGATAAATAATATGATGACAAAAAGTGAAAACCACAAATTTAATGTCTCGTTTTAGCGCAACCTAACACACCCTGAAATATTCTTAATCACGGGGGACAAGTACCTTAACGTTCAGTAAAACATTCACTTCAGAAAAGCGTTTGGTCTGAATGACAACTAAAGCCATTTTAATTCCTTTTTTTTTACTCCCTTTGTGAAAATCCGCGGTAAAAGTTTGGCTGTATTTCTATGATCCACGACGCGTGTCAATTATCGATTAGCAAATGCGACACGACAACGGAAAGATAAATGACGATAAAAAAAGAAGAAAACAAACTAAACCATAATTAAACCTTCATAAAAAAAAACAATGACCCCCCCCCCCAAACAATAAACAATCAAACAATTAAATAAATAACAATCCACAAACAAACAATCCAATATAACAAAAAACAAAAAAAAAAACAGCCCTAACATTACCCAAAAAAGCAACGAGAAGAACAGGAAATTATTACGACAGTGTATCACCGAACCCACGCACACCAACCACCGCGAGCGTTGGTTACCCTGCCCGTAGCCAAGGGTACAGGTAAACACACTATCGAGGCGACGGTCGGATTGAAGCCACTTGATCACACGCGTGGGTGGTCGATAGATGGATAGATAGATAGATAGATGTCTCCCGTTTAGTTTCTAGTATTCATTGTTTTTGTTTGTTTGTTTGTTTTTTCATTGTTTTTATGATCATGATAGTGCTGATATTGGTATTTTTTTATGCATTGTTGTTCTTTATGCATCAACATCATTATACATGTCTCTGTCATTAGCATTAAACATCATTATTATTTTCATTATTATCATTATGATAATTTGTCATTATCATCATATTCATCATTATTGTCATTATTTTCATGATTATCCTCATCATCATTATTGATATCATCATTATTATCATTATTTTCTATTACCATTATTATGATAATATATAAATTATTATTACTATCATCAATAGTAATGATAACAATAGCAATATTGTTATTATCCTTATTATTATTATTATCATTATTATTATTATCAGTATTATTATGATGATTATTATTATTATTATTAATTATTATTATCACTGTTATTGTTGTTAGTATTATCCTTATTATTATTATTATCATCATTATCATTATCATTATTATCATTTTCATTATTAGTACTATCAGTAGTATCAATTGTAGTATCATCGTAAATTTAAGATCACTATAACTACCATGACCATCTTCCTCATATTTATTTTAGGTCACTGAAATATTCTTACTACAAGCCGTATTAGCGTTCTCTTTACGTTCAGTAGATAAAGCATTATATTCCATGTTGCATCGTGGCACAATCGTAAAATGATATTGCAAGAATCTGCACTTCATTCTAAACTTAACTAACTGAGGGTAATACCTTTGAGTTTTATAAGATTGTTATCATTTTCCTTATCATTATTGTTGTTATGGTTATTTTTATTATTATCCCTTTATCTTCACGTATTGTCATGATTAGCATTGTTAGTATGATTATTATTGTTGTTGTTATTGTCGTTGTCATGACTATATTAATGGTAATAATTATCATTATTGTTATTTGTTTTATCATTAACATTATCAGCATTGTTATTATCATCATTGTTGTTATTATTATTACAATTATCATTGTTATCATTATCATTATTATTACCACTATTATCTTATTATTATTATTATCATTATTATTATTATTATTACTATTATTATTATTATCATTATTATTATTATTATTATTATTATTATTATTATTATTATTATTATTATTATTATTATTATTATTATTATTATTATTATCATTATTATTATTATCGTTATTATTGCATTATCATTACTATTATAATAGTAGTAGTAGTAGCAGTAGTGGCAGTAATAGCATCATCATCATTATTATTATAATTATCATCATTATTATTATTACTATCATCGACATTATTTGCATTGCTCTTTACATTATCCAATTTAACTGTATTATTTCCCATTATCTATCTTTTATCCGGCCATTGCCTCTTTTCCATCCTTTCATATTTTTACCTATTATTATATTATTATAGTTTTATTATCATCGTTATTCTGATTAATCGTTTATCCTGTCCTTTACCTATGCCTCTCCCTTTAACCTTCCCTGACCTATATTCTATCTTTCGTCGATGGGACAACATATAATGTACGTTCATGAGGCATACGCACACATCACGGCAAGTGCACACGTTTGCTTATTGTGGCATGTACGGCACCAAACGCACTCTGTGTAATTTGTGTGTGTTGGGCTTTTAATACTGTTGTCTCCTTTTCAGTGGCCTTTTTTATAAAATAGGCTTTCTCTTACTTACTTTTTGGTTTAGTTTAGTCCTTTATTTACCACCCTGGCTAACTGCACAGTCGTGGGCAAGCTGGGATACATTATTCTTTGGCCTTTTTGAATTTGGGAATTTCTGCCCGTAGGCTTTTCACATTCTGGTATTTTGAATCTAATATTTTTAGGTATTTTTACTAAGAGAGCTTTCCTGTCTTTTGGTCTATTATAGGGTTTTGTCCTCAGTTATTGGTCGCTTTGTGGGTCATATACCATGGTGTAGTTGGCCCACTAACACCATTCCTAAGCTAACTTTGGCGTTAATCATATATTATGTTGCGGCAGTACTTGTACGCTGAGGATTTAACTTACAGAGAGGTACTTTACTTGTACGTCAAGGAATCTACTTACAATGGGGGGCTACTTACACACAGGAGAAACGGCTTACAGTGACGTATTTCACAGACTCTGAAATCATGGTACTTATAATGTCATATTAAAACAAGCCCCGAGGAATATACTTACACTGGCGTATCGCTTTTACATGAAAGAATATACTCAAAGCGAAGCAGTCCTAATGCATAAAATATCCGACATACCCGCACATACTAACGCCATACTCACACACTAATCACACTAAAGTACCGACCGATATGGAATTCTATACACTAAATGAAGTATTCAGCCCATGCTACATGCCTTGTCCTTTCAATGTTACCGAAACTAATTCACTGAATACAAGACCGACCGAGCTACCAGCCGGTCTTATAGCAAAGGCCTTGAGCTGATGGTTAGCGAGTCGACACGTCTAACAAATGAGATGGTGATGTAAAGAAAATCAGAGAAAATTAGTAAATAAAACATGTTTACTTAATATTTATATATATATATATATATATGTGTGGGTAAAGTAATAATAATGGTAAAGAGCCATAAAGCCTAACAAACTGCTATGAAAAAGTTTTGTACTTGACTTGAAGAACATTATTATTATTATTGTGACTATAACTTCACATAGTTAAAGATATACTTATGCTAGGAGACGAGCATAATCCCAGAACTGTAGCGCGACATGTATAACTGCGTATCAAATTCTAAACAAACTAGATGTATATACCGATAGTGCATTAGTGTCCTGTAATGATGAAATCCAAGTTATCTAGCTAACTATCTATCTATTTCTCTCTCTCTCTTTCCTCTCACTCTCTCTCTCTCTCTCTCTCTCTCTCTCTCTCTCTCTCTCTCTCTCTCTCTCTCTCTCTCTCTCTCTCTCTCTCTCTCTCTCTCTCTCTCTCTCTCTCTCTCTCTCTCTCTCTCTCTCTCTCTCTCTCTCTCTCTCTCTCTCTCTCTCTCTCTCTGTAAGTATAATCCTCCACAAACAAAAAGCTATCCGTTTCCTAGAATACTGTTTCTGTCTCTACCTTTTTGAAGATCCGCTTAGAACATAATCCGCACAACAGATTGACGTTTGATACAACCTGGTTGCTGTAAAATTGCAGTAACGGCATCGACATTTACAAAAACAAAATTCACCCGTTGCATAAAAGTGAACACGAAATAATTCAGTCACAGCGCCAAATATCACGCTACGTAAATGCACTCGGATATTCAGGAGAAATAACTTTGGGTTTATAAAGGGTCACGGGGATAGTTATCAAGCAATACAGAGAAGCGATTGGCGTGGCGTTTAGCGCATTGAAGAGGGCGGGCCAGCCACATTTTCACCTCACTGCTCGCTGGTTGAGTCGGTTAGCTTATCGGTTCGGTTGTCCCTTGCTTTATATTTATGTCTCTCTCTCTTTCTCTCTCTCTCTCTCTCTCTCTCTCTCTCTCTCTCTCTCTCTCTCTCTCTCTCTCTCTCTCTCTCTCTCTCTCTCTCTCTCTCTCTCTCTCTCTGGTCTGCCTCGGCCATTCACGAGGCGGCTCTGTAGGTGTGGCGGGAGACGCGGAGACGCACTTAATATGAATAAACAAAGAGATAAATACACATGTGCGCGCATTTTAGGTAACATGCAGACACGTAAACACAAGTGCACACACACACGCACACATAAACCAAATGCATGTGTGAATGTGCAGGAATAGAAAGAAATCATTCATGATAAGAGGTTAGAGTAAATCGTAGCGTTTCGAACAAGTTTTCCTCGTCAGATGGATGAATAACCGAAATGGTTTCTGTTATCCATCTGTCTGATAAGGAGAGCTTGATGGGTTCGAAACGTTACGATTTAATTTCATTTCTTATGTAGCTGTTTTTTTCTATTCATTTTTGTTTGTCTTCATAAATGAACACACACACACACACACACACACACACACACACACACACACACACACACATATATATATATATATATATATATATATATATATATATATATATATATATATATATTTATATATACATACATATGTGTATATATGTATATATGTATATATATATATATATATATATATATATATATGAATATATATGTATATATATATATATATATATATATATGTATATATATTTATATATATATGTGTGTGTGTGTGTGTGTGTACGTATATATATATATATATATATATATATATATATATATATATACATATATATATACATAGATAGATAGATTGATAGATTTCCACATTAATTGGAAGTACGCACAGTATCCGAACAGTGACGGAATTAAAGTTAGACAACAGCGCCGAATAATTCATGCCAATCGCCCCGACTGGCGCGGCTTGGGCGGCGACCCTCCGCCGGAATGCAAGGGCGGGGGGGGGGGGGTAGGGTGTAATTTAGGATGTCACCACGAAGGGGCCGGTGGAGAGGGGGGAGGGGGGAGGGGCGAGAGGAGGGGGAGGTGGTGGGGGAGGGACGGGAGGAAAGGGAGGAGGAATGAAACAAAGGGGAAAGGGAGAGGTGGTTATGAAAGGGGAGAGGGGAAGGGAAGGAGGAGGAGGAGAGGGGATGTCAGAAAGGGGAGGGAAAGGGGAACGTGGAAGGGTGAAAGACACTGAAAGAGAATGGAGAAGAGAAGAGAGCGAAAAGGAGAAGGAGGAAGTATCAGAAGGAGGGGATGAGGAGGGAGAAAGATAGGAAGAGAGACAAAAGGACAGAAAGAGAGGAAGGAAGAAGGAAGAAGTGGAAAGGTATAATAATAACATAAGACAAAGGGGAATGCGGGAGAGGGGGAAGCGGAGAGGGCGAGAGGGGAGAGGTAGGGAAGGGGAGAGGGGAGGAGTAGGGAAGGGGAGAGGGGAGAGGTGGGAGAGGGGGAGAAGGGAGAGGTAGGGAAGGGGAGAGGGGAGAGGTAGGGAAGGGGAGAGGGGAGAGGTAGGGAAGGGGAGAGGGGAGAGGTAGGGAAGGGGAGAGGGGAGAGGTAGGGAAGGGGAGAGGGGAGAGATAGGGAAGGGGAGAAGGGAGAGGTAGGAGAGGGGGAGAGGTAGGGAAGGGGAGAGGGGAGAGGTAGGAGAGGGGGAGAGGGGAGAGGTAGGGAAGGGGAGAGGGGAGAGGTAGGGAAGGGGAGAGGGAGAGGTAGGGAAGGGGAGAGGGGAGAGGTAGGAGAGGGGGGAGAGGGGAGAGGTAGGGGAGGGGAGAGGGGAGAGGTAGGAGAGGGGGGAGAGGGGAGAAGGGAGGTAGGGAAGGGGAGAGGGGAGAGATAGGGAAGGGGAGAGGGGGAGAGGTAGGAGAGGGGGAGAGGGGGAGAGGGAGGGAAGGGGAGAGGGGAGAGGTAGGGAAGGGGAGAGGGGAGAGGTAGGAGAGGGGGAGAGGGGAGAAGGGAGGTAGGGAAGGGGAGAGGGGAGAGATAGGGAAGGGGAGAGGGGAGAGGTAGGAGAGGGGGAGAGGTAGGGAAGGGGAGAGGGGAGAGGTAGGGAAGGGGAGAGGGGAGAGGTAGGAGAGGGGGAGAGGGGAGAGGTAGGGAAGGGGAGAGGGGAGAGGTAGGAGAGAGAGGAAAGGGGAGTAGTAGGGAAAGGGAGAGGGGAAAGGGGAAAGGGGAGTAGTAGGGAAGGGGAAAGAAGAAAGGATAGGGGAGAAGTAGGGAAGGGGAAGGGGACGAGGGGAGAGGGAAGAGGTATGGAAGGGGAGAGGTAAAAAAGGTAGAAGAGGGGAAAAGTGGGGAAGGGGAAAGGGACAAGGGGAGTGGGAAGAGGTAGGGGAGGAGGAGAGGAGAGAGGAGAAAGGTAGAAGAGGGCAGGGAAGAAGGAAGAGGGAAGAGGGAGAGAGAGAGGGAAGAGGGGAGAGGGAAGAGGAGAGAAAGAGAGAGGGAAGAGGGGAGAGGCAGGGAAGAGGGAAGAGGGAAGAGGGGAGAGAGAGAGGAAAGAGGGAAGAGGGAAGAAGGGAGAGAGAGAGGAAAGAGGGAAGAGGGAAGAAGGGAGAGAGAGAGGAACGAGGGAAGAGGGAAGAAGGGAGAGAGAGAGGAAAGAGGGGAGAGAGAGAGGGAAGAGGGGAGAGGGAAGAGGAGAGAAAGAGAGAGGAAAGAGGGGAGAGAGAGAGGGAAGAGGGGAGAGGGAAGAGGAGAGAAAGAGAGAGGAAAGAGGGGAGAGAGAGGGGGAAGAGGAGAGTAAGAGAGAGGAAAGAGGGGAGAGAGAGGGGGAAGAGGGGAGAGGGAAGAGGAGAGAAAGAGAGAGGAAAGAGGGGAGAGAGAGAGGGAAGAGTGGAGAGGCAGGGAAGAGGGAAGGGGGGAGAGAGAGAGGGAAGAGGGAAGACGGGGCCAATGAGAGGTACAGAAGGGGGCCGAGACAAAGGTAAGTCGATATACATGACTCTTCGCTTTCAGAAAAGTCTAGAAATGTTCCTCTGTCTCTCGCCCTGATTCCGCTGCCATTTCGCGTTGCAGACGAAGCCGGTCTCGGAAGTAAGGTTAGTTTATGACCTTTAAAGGGCGGAATGCATTTTGAATACGAATGACGTCATTGAAGCGAATAGTTTCATTTTCTGTCTCGTTGTCTCGCCAGCTGTCGATATTTCTTTCTCTCTCTCTCGTTGCCTTTTTCTCTCTTGCTATGTATGTGTCTATCTATATGCCTACAAGTCTGTATGTATATATATATATATATATATATATATATATATATATATATATATATACATATATATATATATATATATATATATATTTGTGTGTGTGTGTGTGTGTACGTGTCTATCTATATATACATATATATATATATATATATATATATAGAGAGAGAGAGAGAGAGAGAGAGAGAGAGAGAGAGAGAGAGAGAGAGAGAGAGAGAGAGAGACAGAGAAGGAGATGAATATATATATATATATATATATATATGTGTGTGTGTGTGTGTGTGTGTGTGTGTGTGTGTGTGTGTGTGTCTCCATCTCTATCTATACATCTATTCCTTTCTATGTATGCATGCATGTCTGTCTTATACTATCTACCTCTATCTATCTACCCATCTATCTATCCATCTAGCACAGAAAACCAGCTTCTTCAAATCATATAAAACCTCATGCATTTAAACTCCACAAATATGACACTCAGAATATCCGATTGCTAATTAATATGTTCCAGAAATTTCTTGGAATACAGAATGGCTCGGCGGAGAAAGGCATTCCCAAAACGAACGAATAGAAATGAGAGAAAAAAAATACGTTTATTTTATGAAACGACGAAAAATCAAAATAGACGAAAGTTCAGAAATTTCTCTATAATAAAAATACATGTTCGAGGAAGACAGTGAAGTTAAAATACAGTTTTATGAACTTCTGACAAATCATAGGAAGTTAGAGTGAGGAAGTTAGAAAGCATATGGAAAAATACAAGTAAAGGAAATTCGTACACAAATGATGCTGTGTATACATGATACGTACAGAGTAATGAGTACATGAAAAAATATGCAAAAATACGTTCATAGATACTTAGTTACAATGCATTATCTTATGGAATTCTATATGATTTGCGAAAGTAATGCATAATAAGTTCAAAGAACAAGGAGAAGGGGATGACATGTAAAAATTATGATGAAAGAAATGTATTAACAGATTAACTCTAGTTTCAGAAGGTAAATATGCAGTCTTGGGAACTTATATATTACACATTTTGGTGTATTAATACGATTATATATTGATGATAATACAGACTTAT
>NC_061819.1:37253267-37255767 GCF_019202785.1 Penaeus chinensis
ATGATAATATTAATGATAGTGATACTACTACTAATAATAATGTTAATAATAATAGTTATGATGATGCTAATAATAGTGATAATAATAATACTTATTATTATAATGATAATGGTAATAATGGTGATAATGATGATTCTAATAATAATAATTGTCTCCCCTCCTCTCCCCACCCAATCATCTCTCTCCGCCCTTCCTCCTGCCTCCCCCTACTCTCCCCACCCTCCCCCTCCTCTCCCCACCCTCCCCCTCCTCTCCCCACCCTCCCCCTCCTTCACATTTGCCCCTCTCCTCTTCCTTCCCTCCTCCTTCCCCATTGCCTCCCTCCCTTCCCTTCTCCCCTACCTCCTCCCTCCCTTCCCTCTCCCCGCATCCCCTTCCCCCTCTCCCCTCTCCCCCTGTCCCCTGCCTCCTCCCTCCCTTCCCTCTTCCCTCATCCCCCTCCCCCTCTTCCCTGCCTCGTCCCTCCCTTCCCTCTCCCCCTCTCCCCTGCCTCCTCCCTCCCTTCCCTCTCCCCTCATCCCCCTCCCCTTCTCCCCCCTCCCCCCTCTCTCCCCCGCAGGTGGTGCCCCCGGAGCAGCCTCTCTTCGGGGACGGCTACACGGGGCTGGTCGTGTGTCACTTCTGGAGGTTCGGCGAGTGGGCGACGGTGTGCATCGACGACCGCCTGCCCACCAAGGACGGCCTCCTCATGTTCGCCCGCAGCGCCGACCCGAGCGAGTTCTGGGTGGCGCTTGTCGAGAAGGCCTATGCGAAGTGAGTTTGGGGTGGGTGGGAGGGGTGGAGGGGTGGAGGGGGATGGGTGGGCGGGGTAGGGGGGGGTGGGTTGGGGGGAGGAAGGTCTATGGGGAGTGAGTTTGGAGGGGTGGTGTGGGGGGGGGAAGGGGGTGTTGGGGGAGAAGGTCTATGCGAAGTGAGTTTGGGTTGGGGGGGGCGGGGTGGGGGAGGGAGGGTTGAGGAAGAAGGTCTATGCGGAGTGGGTTGGGGTCGGGGAAGGGGGGGGGGTTGGGGGAGAAGGTCTATGTGGAGTGAGTTGGGAGGGAGGGGAGGGGGGAGAAGGTAGGGGTGTAGGGCGCACGTCGAGAATGCCTATGCGAGGAGTCCAGGGGGTGAGGGGAGAAGAAGGGGGGTTGGTGAGGGTAGGTGGGGAGGGATGGCGGAAGGTAGGGGTGTGGGGTTGGGGAGAAGAAAGAGGTATGAGGCGGTTACGGAGAAGGCCCATGGGAAGTGAGGTTTGAGGAGGGAAAGAGGGGAAAGGAGGGAAGGAGAGACGTAGGAGGTGAGGAGAAGGAGGGAAGGAGGGAAGGAGGAAATGAAGAGAAGGAGGGGATGAGGAAAAGGAGGGAAGGAAGGAGTCCATGTCGATATCAAGCCAAATCAGCCGCCACGTGAATCTCTGGCCAATGTTGACCTCCAAGTTCACGCACGTCGACAAAACCCATGTATAACTATTCAAGACCTATATAGGAACTTCAAACAGTATATAGAGCTTGCAACAAATACCCGCCGTAAATGTAACAACACCGACTTACCCCTGCAAGAAAGTTCCTCGGGTTTATAACACGAAATAAAAACGAAGATGGCGGGTTATTTATAGCCACTGTATGACACGAGAGGGAGAGGAAGAGAGGGGGAGAGAGAGGGGAGAGCAGAGGAAGAGAGGGGGAGAGAGGGGGAGCAGAGGAAGAGAGGGGAGGAGAGGGGGAGGAGAGGAAGAGAGGGGGGGAAAGGGGGAGGAGAGGAAGAGTTACTTTAGGTGGACTATAAGCCAAGTTAGTGCTTTGTTTTATAGCATGAGAAGCGGAAGAGAGGGGGAGGAGGGGAAGAGGGGGAGAGAGGGGGAGAAAGAGGGAAGAGGGGAAGAGATAGAGGGAAGAGGGGGAGGGGAAGAGAGGGGGAGAGAAGGGGAGGAGGGGAAGAGAGGGGGGAGGGGAAGAGAAGGGGAGAGAGGGGAGAAAGGGGGAAGAGGGGAAGAGAAGAGGAAAGAGGGGGAGAGGGGAAGAGATGGGGAGGAGGGGAAGAGAGGGGGAGAGAGGGGAGAAGGGGAGAAAGGGGGGAGAAGGGAAGAGAAGAGGGAAGAGGGGGAGGAGGGGAAGAGAGGGGGAGAGGGGGAGGGGAGGGGAGGGGAAGAGAGGGGGAAGAGAGGGGGAGGAGAGGAAGAGAGGGGGGAGAGGGGAAGGAGAGGAAGAGAGGGGGAGGAGATGAAGAGAGGGGGAGAGAGGGGGAGAAGAGGAAGAGAGGGGGAAGAGGGGAAGAGAAGAGGAAAGAGGGGGAGAGGGGAAGAGAGGGGGAGGAAGGGAAGAGAGTGGGAGGAGGAGGGAGAGGAAGAGAGGGGGAAAGAGGGGAGGAGAGGAAGAGAGGGGAGAGAGGGAGAGAGGGGGAGAGGAGGGGAGAGAGTGGGAGAGGAGGGGACAGGTTTTATGATCGAGGGGCAAGGATCACCTGAGACAGAATTAGGTGAAATGTGTTTGTGTTTTAGGAGTATTTTTTAGAATTGTTATTT
>NC_061819.1:37260767-37275767 GCF_019202785.1 Penaeus chinensis
ATATATTTTGTTTATTCGTGCAATTATTTTGTCTGTGATTTATTTATCTTGGCTGTGTTTATTTCTAAGGAAAAATATTTGGTAATGACATGAATTTGTATAATTTTTTTCGTTGAGAAATTTTAATGTTACTGATTTTTTTTTTCTTTCCTCTTCCCCTTTTCGTCCTTCTTTCACCTCCCTTTCTTTTCGTCTTCCCTCTTTCTTTCCCTCCTTCCCTTCCTCTTTATCTTTCTTCGCCTCCTTTCTTCCTCCCTCTCTCCCTCTCCCTCTCCCTCCCATCTTTCTTACCCCTTCCTTATTCCCTCTTACTCCTTATACTCCTCCCTCCTTCCTTACGAAACCTTCCTTTCTTACTCCCCTCTCCATTCACCTCTCCCTTCCTCCTTCCTTCCCTCCCTCCGTACCCACCTCCCTCCTTATCCCTCTCCCTCCCTATCCCTCTCCCTTCCCTTTTCCTCTCCCTCCCTTCCTTCCCTCATTTTCCCTCTCCCTCCCTACCCCTCCCTCTCCCTCTCCCTCCCTACCCCTCTCCCTCCCTATCCCTCTCCCTCCCTATCCCTCTCCCTCCCTATCCCTCTCCCTCCCTACCCCTCTCCCTCCCTCCTTATCCCTCTTCCTCCCTATCCCTCTCCCTCCCTATCCCTCTCCCTCCCTCTCCCTCTCCCTCCTTATCCCTCTCCCTCCCTACCCCTCTCCCTCCCTCCTTATCCCTCTTCCTCCCTATCCCTCTCCCTCCCTATCCCTCTCCCTCCCTCTCCCTCTCCCTCCCTCTCCCTCTCCCTTCCTATCCCTCTCCCTCCCTTCCTTCCCGCCCTCAGGGACTCCCTCTGGTCAGGCGTGCCCGAGGAGCAGCGCCAGAAACTGGGCGTCAACAGCCTGAGCGACGGAGAATTCTGGATGAGTTACGACGACTTTTGCGAGCAGTTCGAGGAAGTGTCTGTGTGTACCATAGGCCCCGATTTCGATAACGATGGCACTGTGGATCACGTCGGGCAGGTGGGTATGGTGGGTATGGGAAAGGAGGGGGAGAGGGGGGGTGAATGGTGGGTTGTAGGTATGGTGGTGAGTGGGTATGGTGGGTAGAATGGTGGGTGGGGTAGATATAGTGGTGGGTATGTTAGTATGGGGTGGGTAGAATGGTGGGTGGTAGGTATGGTGGTGAGAGGGTATAGGTAGAATGGTGGGTGGGTATGGGGCATGGTGGGTATGTTTGATGGGAGTAATGAATGGTAGGTATATTAACATTTTAAATCACATTAGGACGATGGGTATGGGGTATAGTGGATAGGGTCAGGGTATGAGGATAGTAGGTGAGGTTACGTAAGATATGTGCTACGAACAAGTTAGTTATAAACTTTGGTGGGTATAAGGATGAATATAAGGATTGATAAGAATAATTCAGGGTATGAAGTGGGTATAATGAAATTGTAAATCACGTCGAAAGGGTGGGGAACCAACTTTACTAGCAACAAAGGAGGAGATAGGGAGGGAGAGAACATGCTTATTTTGTTTGTGTGAAAATAGCCGTATGAAATTTTAAAAATAAAGTGAAATAAGATAAAAGATAAATAAATTATACTGGGTCTAGTGGACACGCAAGGTAGCATATATTATCTTTCGATTAAATCTATGTTCACACTAGCATAACCTCCGACCATTTTTCATTCAATACCCTGCCAATTATCTTGCAAAGACAAAAAAAAACAAAAATAGGTTTAATGGTGGCTAACAATATTTCTGAAATACGTGTATTAAACAGAACATCAGTAATATTGTGTTTGTTTTTCTTCTCCCGTGTGTTTGTGTGTTTGTTTGTATGAACGTGTCTTGCTGTTTTTGTTTTTGTTTCTGTTTTTGATCTTCTCATTCTATCCATTATTCGTGTGTGGATCTGTTTAACGTATTCACACATGATTTCGTTTGTATATGTTATTTTCTGTACGTGTTTCATCTACATACGACTATTTTTTTCCACGCACATCCTCCCGCACACACGTACATTATACGCGTACACATATCCACGCAACGGTGATTCTGCCTTCCTTCCTATCGCCTTGAACATCTTACCTTCCATCTCTATCTATCCCTCCCATCCTTCTCCCGTGCACCAAAACCTCTATCCCTGTCCCTGCGTGTACGTGTCCGCCCCCTTTTTTTTTGCGAGGTCACAGGTCAAGGCGATCAAGGGGGAGTGGGTCAGCGGAGACACGGCGGGAGGAAGCAGAAATGACTTTGAGAAATTTGCGACGAATCCGCAGTTTCTGCTGACCGTCGAGGAACCAGGTGTGTTGTTGTTCTTCTTCTTGTTCTGTTGTTGTTTTTGTTATTTTGTTATTATTGTTGTTGTTTTTGTTCTTCTGTTGTTGTTGTTTTTGTTCTTTTGTTGTTGTTGTTCTTGTTCTGTTGTTGTTTTTGTTATTTTGTTATTGTTGTTGTTGTTCTTCTTGTTCTGTTGTTGTTGTTGTTTTTGTTCTTCTTCTTCTGTTGTTGTTGTTTTTGTTCTTTTGTTGTTGTTGTTGTTCTCCTTCTTCTTCTTCTGTTGTTGTTCTTGTTCTTTTGTTGTTGTTGTTTGTGTTCGTCCAATGTTTGTTCTTCTGTTTTTGTTGTGGTTATTGTTTGTGATATTCTGATGTTTTTGTTTTTGTTTTTGTTGTTTTGTTCTGTTGTTGTTTTTGTTTTGTCGTTGCTGCTGTGATATTTTATTGCTTTTTCTTTGTTATTTTATTTTTGTTGTTGTTGTTTTCAATGTTTTTTGTTGTTCTTTTATCTACTGCCGCTGTTGTTCATTTTGTTCTTGTATTGTTGTTGTTTTTGTTTTTCTGTTCTCGTTTGCTGTTTTTGTTTGTGATTCACTTATTTGTTTACACGGAGACCAGCTAGTTGTGTTGTATTTGTTTTGTTGTTGTTGTTGTTGTTGTTGTTTATGGTTTTCTTCATTTCTTTACCGGAGAATAACCATGTGTCACTATATATTTTCCAAATATAATTTTCTGATAAAGCTTACATAATAGTAGTAATACAATTTTTATCATGAGCATTGTTATTATTATTACAACTATGATCACTAACATTATAACTATCATTATCATCATAACAATAACCATTATTGTCAGTATAACTATTATTATTATTACATAACCATTATTATCATAATTATCATCATAATTATCAACATCATACATATTATAATCATCCTTATCATTCAGATCACCATCATCATTATCATCATTACCATCATTATCATTATACGACTAAGGATCATTTTTTGACCCAACCAGACGATGATGACGATGACGGTTGCAGTGTGTTGATCGGTGTCATGCAGGAGCACCGGCGATCGAACCGAAGTATAGGGGTCAAGATGTTGCAGATTGCATTCTTCTTGTACAAGGGGGTTGATCCCGTGTGGGGGGGGGGGGGGGGGAGAAGGGAAGGAGAGGGGACAGAGACAGAAGAGTAAAAGAGTGTGTGTGTGTGTAGGTTGTTGGTGGGGAGAGAGAAGGAGAGAGAAGAGAGAGAGGGGGGGGGGGGGGAGGGGGGAGGAGGATGGGAGGAGGAGGTCCCGGGGGAGAGAGAGAGCGAGAGAGAGAAGGGTAGGGAGAGAGGGAGAGAGAGAGAGAAGAGAGAGAGAGAGAGAAAAGAGAGAGAGAGAGAGAGAAAAGAAGAGTGACAAAGGAGAGGATGGATGAAGGAGAAGACAGAAAGGGAGAGAGGGAGGGAGAGAGGGAGAGAGAGAGAGAGAGAGAGAGAAGAGAGAGAGAGAAGAGAGAGAGAGAGAGAGAGTGAGAGAGAGAGAGAAAAGGGGGTGTAATGGGAAGGAGGAGGAAGGGAAGAGGGAGGGAGAGAGAAGAGAGAGAGAAGAGGTAGGAGGAGGGAGGAAGGGAGAAGGATGAAGGGAGGAGGAGGAGGGGAGGGAGGGAGGGAGGGAGAGAGATAGAGAGAGAGAGAGAGAGAGAGAGAGGAAGAGAAGAGAGAGAGAGAGAGAGAGAGAGAAAGAGAGAGAGAGATAGTTAGAGGGAAGAGGCGGGAGTGGCGGGAAGGTAGGGCGGGCGGGCAGAGAGGGCTCGATTGGCGGCGGGCAGAGCGGGCAGAGCGGTCGCTCAGGGGCTATGCGTGCTCGCTTGCGCGCTGACGTTGCGGCGAGAGGGCTCTAGCGCTCTAGGGTATATCGAGCTCGCGCGCTCAGCTTTATCGCTATCTCGAGAGAGCGCTCGCGCGACGAGCTCGATGCGCTTCTCTCGCTCGCTCTGCGCGCGCTCGGCTGCTCGCGACTATCTCTCTCTCTCTCTCTCTCGTCTCTCCTCGCGCGCTCCCTCGCGATCGCTATGCAGCGAAACGCGTTCCTTCTTCTTGCTTGCTTGTTCGTGCTTCGCTCTCTTTCACTCTTTCGCTCTTTCTCGCTTTTCTCGTGTCGCTCTTTCCCGGTGCGCGCTTTCGCTCCTTGCGCGCCTTGCTCTCTGGCTCTCCGTTCTCTCTTTCTCCCTTAGCTCGTCGTGCTCCTTTTTCGCTCGCTCTTTCTCTCTTTCTCTCGTTCTCTCCTTCTCTCCTTCTCTCCTGGTCGCTCTTTCTCTCGCTCTCTTTCTCTCTCTCTCTCTTTCTCTCTCTCTCTTTCCTCTCTCTCCTCTCTCTCTCTCTCCTCTCTCTTCTCTCTCTCTCGTCTCGCTCTCTCGCTCTCTCTTCTCGCTCTCTCCCCTCTCTCTCTATCTCTCTCTCGCCCTATCTCTCTCTCCCCTCACTTCCCTCTCTCTCTCCCGCACTCCCTACCCTCTCCGCCCTGTGCACACCCTCTCTCGCGCATCTCGCCCGCTCTCTCGCGAGCTCGCTTTAGCCGCCCGCACTCGCTAGCGCGCTCTCTCTCATTCTGGGTGTGTCGACGGTCTGCGTTTTCCTTTCTCTCTCTCGCTCTCTCTTTCTGGCTCCGTGCTTTTCTTCCTTTCTTGCTGTCTCTCGCTCCTCCTCTCTCTCCCGCTCTCTCTCTCGCTCGCTCTCTACCTCTTTCTTTCGTCTTTTCTTTCGCATCCTGTTCCTTCTCGCTACTCGCCTCTCTCTCCTCACCTCTCTCGCGCTCTCTCGCTAGCGCTCGCTCTCTCTCCGCTCTGCTCTCTCTTTTTGCTTTCATCCAACCGCGTTCTTTATCTCTTTCGCTCGCTGCGTCTCTCTTCCCCCGACTCTCGCTCTCCTCGCTCTCTCGCTCTCGCTCTCTCGCACGCTCTCTCTCTCTCTCTCTCTCTCTCTCCCTCTCTTCTCTCCCTCTCTCGCGCTAGCCCTCTCGTCACCTCTCCCCTCTCTCCTCTTCAGTTCTCGCTCCTCTCTTTTTTGTTACTGACTTGTCCTTCTGTTCTTCCGTGCACTCCTTGCCTTTCGTCGGCTCTTCGCTGCTCTCTCGCTCTGTTCTTTCTCACTGCTGTTTGTTCTGCCTTCTCTGATTTCTTTCTTTCTCTCTCTCTCTCTCTGCGCGCTCTCTCTCTACTCTCTCTCGGCGCCTCTCGCTCGGTCCTCTCTCTATCTTTCTCTCCTCTATCTCGTCTACTCGCTCTCTCTCTCGCTCTCTTTTTTCTCCTCTCTCCCGCCCTCTCTCTCTTCGTCGACGCCCTCTCTCTCTTCTTCTTTCTCTCCGTTCTTCGTTCTCTCGCTCTCTCTCGTGTCTGTTCTTATCCTCTTGGTCTTCTCATCTCGTCTCTCGCCTGACTCTTCTCCTCTCTCCTTCTCTCTCTTCTTTCTTTCTCTCTCCTCTCTATCTCGCGCTCTCCTCGCGCTACTCGCTCGCTCTCTCGCATCCTCTCTATCTCGCTGTGTTTCTTTCATTCGCTCTCCTCGCGCGCGCGCTCTGCGCATCTCTCTCCTCTCTCTCTCGCTCCTCTCAAGCGTCTCTCCATCTGCTCCGCTTCCCCCTCCTTCTCTCTTTTCTCCTTCGTTTCTAATTATTCTTTATTCCCTCATTTCCTTCACTTAGCTATCTCCTTCTCCTAACTTTCTTTCTTTTCACTCTTTACCGCCTATACCTATTCCTCTCTTTCTTCTCTTCCCCCCTCCCCCTTCCCTCTCTTCTTCTCCTCCTTTTCTCTTCTCTTATCTCTCTCTTTCTCCCTTTGTCGCGCCCCTTTCTCGGTTTTTTTCATACTCTCTGCTCTGTTTCTCCTGATTTCTCTTTCTCTCTCCTCTCTTACATCCTTCCTTCTCTACCTCTTCCACTCTTCCTAGTCCTCTTGCTCTCGCGTTCGCCTCGCTTCGCTCTCTTCTCGCTCTCTCTCTTCTCTCTCCCTCCTCTCTCTCTCTCAACTCTCTCCCCTCTCAGCTCCTCCTGTCTCTCTCTCTCTCTCTCTCGTCTCGCTCTCTCTCTCGCCCTCCCTATCTGCTCATTGCCGTCGTCGGTCTCTTCGTTTGTGTCTGCTCTTTCTCGCTTTCGCCTCGTCTCTCGGGCTCTCGGGCTCTCTGTCTCGGCACTTTTTCCTCTCTCTCTCTTGTTACCTCTTACTCGTCTCTCATTGTTCTCCTCCCTCTTTCGCGTCCTCTATTTCTTCCACTCTCACTCCTACTCTCCTTACCCTCCTCTCTCTGCCTGCTCGCCGTCCGTTTGTTGGTTGGTGTTTTTGTGTTGTTCTGTTGCCGCTTTGGTTTTGTTTTTCTTGGTGTTTTTTGTTTGTTTTTCCTTTTTTTTTTCGGTGTTTTTTTTTTTTTTTTTTTTTTTTTTCTTTCAATTATTATTTATTTTTTTCTTTTTCCGATTTTACTTGTCCCTTTCTTCCTCTCCATTTACTACCCCCTTATTCCCTTTCTTTCTTCTCTCTCTCTCTTCTCTTCTCTCTCTCTCTCACTCTATCTCTTCATTCTCTCTGGCTCTCTCCGTCTCTCTCCCTCCCTCCCTCTCTCCCGGCCCTTGCTCTCTTCACCTACTCACCCACCTCCACTCCTCAACCGGAAACGCATTGCTCGCCCACTTCATTCCTCTCCGCACCTTCTCTACTCTGTTCCTTTAATTTCTATATTCTGTTCTCCTTCTTCCTGTAGGCGTTGCCTTTATAGTAGTCTTCTTCTCTCTTCTATTGCCGTCTTTTCTGTTCCTCCTCTTGCTTTTCGTCTATTGCTTTCCTTTCTTTGCCCTCTCCCGCACTTTCTCTCTCTCCTCTCTCTCTCTCCTCTCTCGCTCTCTCGCTCGCCTCTCTCTCTCACTTACTCACCAATCAACTCACTCAACAACAACACTCACTCTCACTCACCTATCTATCTCTCTTCTCTTTGGATGTTATTTTTTTTTCGTTTTGTTTTCTTTTTTTTTTTGCTTCTGTTTTTTCTTGGTTTTTTGTCTCTTCTTTTTTCTTCCATCTACTTCGCTCTCCGTGTCTGATATCGTTATTTATTACCCTCCTTTTCTCCTTCTGTCCTCTCTCTCTACCCCTCTCTCCCAGACTCCTCCCTGCTCTCCCTTCTCGCCCTCTCCTCTCTCCTGCCTCTCTCTCACCTTCGGTTCTCTCCTTCGACTCTCTCTTCTCTATACCGCCTCTCTCTTCTTCCATCTTCTACGCCCTCAGATTCATCTCTCTCTCGCTTCTCTCTCTCCCCCCCCCCCCCCCGTCCCCCTCTACTCTGCCTTATCCTCTCTCTCCTTCTTCTGCCTTTCACCCACCCCTATCCCTTCTCTCTCCTTTTCCCCTTTCCCTCCCCTCTCCCCTGAAGGTGGAGGGAGGGGCAACAAACCCCAAACTTACTCGCCTCTCCCCCCCTCTCGCTCTCGCGCGCTACTTCGCGCGCGCGCTCGAGAGCGTCTCTCTCCTTACGCTCGGGTCGCAGCGCGCGGTCCTCAGATGGTCTGGTTCTTTGGCCCCCCGGTTCTGTTCTCGTAGCACTCTACGGCTGGCTGGCGGGTGTTCGGGGCGCTCGCCCCACTCTCTCGCGCTCTTCGTCTCTGCCTCTCACGGGACTCACTCACCCTATTCATCCTCTCCTGCGTTGCTCGTCTGCTCTGTCCGCCTTCGTTGACGTCCTCTCTTCCCCCTCTCGCCTCGCTCTTCTCTCTCGCTCGCTCGCTCTCTACTTCCCCCACCACCACCATCCAAACCAACCTCCCTCCCCCCAGCCCGTCCTCTCACCCCCCCCTCCGTACACACGGCACTGCCCGGTCCCCCCCATCAACCCACACTCACTACCTACAACTCCGTAGAAGCAATAGGCCACTTCAGAGGCAATAGAAATACATATATAACCAACTAATCAAGGGGAAGTTCTGTTACGCGCCGACAATCTGGTGCCAGGACATTACGAACAATCCCGATAGGATACCCTTCCACTTTTTCTGCCCGACTTCTCCACTCCACTCCAACCCACAACCAATCCCCCCCCCTTCCCGGCTATTTCATGGTTCAAGTCTAATTCACACCCCCCGAAAACCTTTCCATTCTCCTGACCCAGACTGCTGAGAAAAAAACTACCCCGATGTGAGATCCGCGGCAAATTCGCTCTTTCTTTTGTTTCCGTTTTCTTTTCTTGTTTTTTTTTTTTTTTTTTTTTTTTTTAAGTGTGTGATTTTTTTTCTTCTTCTTCTTCTTCTTCTTCTCTACTTCTTTTCTTTTTCTTTAACCATTATACTTTTTATTGTGTGATTTCTTTATTTTCTCTCTCTCTTCTGTTTTCCTTATTTATTTAGTGATTTCCGTTTCACCTCCAATCTACCTTCGCTCTCAAGGTTTATATTCGTTTTTATCAGAGTATTAAACCTACAACCTCTCGAAGCCTGAAAATGTCTAGAGAGTAGAAGTGATATTTGTTTGATTGATGGAACATTGCAATAAAAATGGAGGAAGGTCCAACAAAGATTTTTTTTACATATCATTATATAAACATTGACTAACTGTTATAAAACATAAAGTTATTTCCACCGGATGAACCATAAATAGAAAATTTCTCATAGAACAAGCAAGTAATCACGAGAATCACAAATTGATATGTGTTAGCTAATGAATTTGATATTAATACGCAAACCACAGAAAGTCTATTGTAAAAGAAACACATTTGACATTTTACCTGAAGAGGTTATTTCATGTTTAGAAAATATAATGATGTGTTAAAACGTGCCTTGCTGTAGGCTGTGCCTATGTACTTTAAGTAAGCTCTAGAATACGTGTAAGTATATTGTAGACTTGTATTTCCGGGGCAACGGCGTAACTAGCGGTTTATGTAAAGAAATAAGGTCCATTACAGTACACGTTCAATGTCCGTTCAGTTATTCAAAAAATGAGGCTTTTAGTTCTAAAAAATTAAGCGACATTACGTCTTGCGTCGAAGGCGGGGATGTATAGTGTTAAAGATGCATATACCCCCCACAATAACAGACATGAGCACCATACATAAACAACCAAAAAAAATAAAAACACACACACATAACCACCCACCCACACACAAACAACACACACACACACACACACACCCACAGATTTATTAGATATATAATTATAGATAGATATAGATATGGAAAATATATTGTGTGTGTTTTTTGTAGGTTGTAATGCAAAAAGGGCCGTATTATTAGTATGCATATATAAACCCAAAACCACACACACACACAATTAATATACACTTACACGTAAAAAAAAATGCAAATGCTACCACAATCCAGGTAAAAGGGCTTGCAAAAAAATTTTTGAACCTTGTGATATGAAACTTTAGTAAAGGGTTTAGGCCGTTTTTTTTTTGGAATTAACGAGCCGAGTCTTGGCACAGAACGAGACCAAGAAGGGTTAAAACGTGAATGCAAATTGGGCGGGGCTTCAAAACGAACCGCGTCCAAAAACAAAAAAAAAAAAAAACAGGCTGTGGTTGGGGGGGCCCCCCCCCCCCCCCCCCCCGCCCCCCCCCCCCTTCCCCCTTTTTTTCCCTTTCCGTCCAAAAAAAAACCCCCCCCCTTTTTTTTCCCCCCCCCCCTCCTTTTCCCCCCCCAAACCCCATTCCTTCCTCTCATAATATATATATATATATATATATATATATATATATATATTACGTACATTTAATATTTATATATTTTGTTTTGTGTGTAGTAAAGGGGATTTTTATTCTCGTGCTTTTTGCATTTAGTAGTGTTAGTTAGTGTGTGTGTGTGTGTGTGTGTGTGTGTGTGTGTGTGTACGAATGTTGTGGTTTGTGTACTAGTACATGTGTAAGTGTGAGTGTAATAATCATGATGATATTAACGATAGTGATAACAATGATAATGATAATAATAGTAATGTTGATAATAGTGATAATAATGACACGCAACATGACGCCCCATTCAGGCCAAACCTAAAAGACAAAAAGGACGAGGGAAGACAAAATACGTAAAAAAAAAAAGAAAAAAGAAATAACAAAAGACGAAACAAAACAAATTGAAAAAAAAACACCTGTAAAAAGGAGTTACAAAAAAAAACCTCACAAAAAACACACACAACAAAAACAACACACAAAAACACAAAAAACAAACACACACCCACAACAAAAACACGACAAACACACACACACACACACACACAAAAAGCTCTCCTGGACGCAGCCCCCGTCAGAGACAAACGGGGGAGGGCGGCCCCCGTACGGCTTCACATGCTGCTTCGCCTCAGGTCTCTTGGCATTTCCCCCTTTTTTTTTCCCCAGCTTTTAAATAAACCCAAAAGCTGCCCAAAAGGACCCCACGCCCCCGGCCCATCTCCTCGCCACTTTTAAGCAGCAGTTTGGCCTGAACTGCTGCAAAAAACCCAAAATACACCCCAAAACACACATAAAACCAAAACCCCACGCATGCCCATACTACACATACAAAACGCAAAGCACACACAACGCGCGCTTTTTTTTTTTTTTTTTTTTTTTTTTTTTTTTTTTAAAAAAAAAAAAAAAAAAAAAAAAAAAAAAAAAAAAAAAAAAAAAAAAAAAAAAAAAAAAAAAAAAAAAAAAAAAAAAAAAAAAAAAAAAAAAAAAAAAAAAAAAAAAAAAAAAAAAAAAAAAAAAAAAAAAAAAAAAAAAAAAAAAAAAAAAAAAAAAAAAAAAAAAAAAAAAAAAAAAAAAAAAAAAAAAAAAAAAAAAAAAAAAAAAAAAAAAAAAAAAAAAAAAAACAAAACCACACACACCACACCACACACACCCAGGAAAAACACAAAAACACACAAACCAAACCAAAAGACATCACACACACACCACACACACAACAACACACCCAAACACACACACAAACACACACACACCACACCCACCTCACAACACACATACCCCAACAACAAACACACACACACACACACACTATACACACCACACATACACATACACCCAACGCACCCAACACACACAATAACACGCCACAATCACACAACAACACAAAAAACAAAACACGCAAAGCCCGCACTCACACACACACAACACACACACACACACAAAATAAACCACGCACACACATACACACACACACATACACACACACCACAACATACCCCAGCACAAACACATACAAGGACAACCCCCAACAATATACACACACACACAACCCCAAAGCACATACACACACACAACCCCCCAAACACACAACACACCAAAAACACTAAAAAAAAAAAAAAAATAGCAAAACACCACCACACACACACACACAACACACCACATAACAAAACACACCACCAAAGCACATACAACACGACAAAAAACAAACAAAAAACACAGCCATACACAACCGAGAACACACACACAAAACAACATTAACCCAGAAAAACACACAAAACACACACACACACACACAACAGCACACCATAAAACAAAATAAAGAAAAACCAAAAATAAAAGCAGGACACACAACACAAAACAACACACAGAAACACCAAAAGCAACAACCCCAACACAACACCACACAGAACAAACAAAAGAATGAAACAAGTCAGCACAACAACACACACACACAACATACACAACACAACAACAACCAAAACACCCCACCCACACTCACAACATACACAACACCACACACACACGAGACACACGAGACAAATGCAAATAGAAAAACACTACACACACACACACTATAACCACACACACAACACACACACAAAACACACCACACAAAACAAACAACCCAAATAACCACACACACAACCGATACTCAAAACAACAAAAACTCATAACACGCCCCAACTTTATTCTGTCGCACAAAAAGCTAAAAAAAAAATTACACCGGGTCCCTCTCTCTACCGCGGGCAAGGTGACAGGCGGCGAGGCAACGGGTCAGCTGAGATGTCTGGGGATCACGAAACCGCCGCAAAAAAGGAAACCCCCGAGCCCAGCAGGGCCGACGACAGGGCGGGACCCCCCCAGGACGAGACACAGGCCTCCCACAGGGAGTTTCCCTTCCCCCAAAGGAACACCCCTGAGGGGAAACGGCTGGCCGAAGCCCCGATTAAGATAAAACAGAGCAAAGACCCGTACTTCGAGGAAGCGAGTCCGAGGACAGAGCAACTGGTACTCGCAGACCGAATCCAAGGGAGAGGCCGCAGCTCTTCGAGGAAAAAGCGAGTCCGAGGACGAGAGCCCAGCTCTTCGAGGGGCGAGTCCGAGGAAAAGAGAGCGAACAGGTCTCGCAGACCGAATCCAAGGAAACGAGAGCCGCAGCCCCTTCGAGGAGCGAAGTCCGAGGAACGAGAGCCGCAAGGGTCTCCGCAGAAACCCAATCCAAGGACAGAAGCGCCCAGGCTCTTCGAGGAGGCGAGTCCGAGGGACGAGAGCAACCAGGTCTCCGCAGACCGAATCCAAGGACGAGAGCAGCAGCTCTTCGAGGAGCGAGTCCGAGGACGAGAGCAACAGGTCTCCGCAGACCGAATCCAAGGACGAGAGCCGCAGCTCTTCGAGGAGCGAGTCCGAGGACGAGAGCAGCAGGTCTCCGCAGACCGAATCCAAGGACGAGAGCCGCAGCTCTTCGAGGAGCGAGTCCGAGGACGAGAGCCGCAGGTCTCCGCAGACCGAATCCAAGGACGAGAGCCGCAGCTCTTCGAGGAGCGAGTCCGAGGACGAGAGCCGCAGGTCTCCGCAGACCGAATCCAAGGACGAGAGCCGCAGCTCTTCGAGGAGCGAGTCCGAGGACGAGAGCAACAGGTCTCCGCAGACCGAATCCAAGGACGAGAGCAGCAGCTCTTCGAGGAGCGAGTCCGAGGACGAGAGCCGCAGGTCTCCGCAGACCGAATCCAAGGACGAGAGCCGCAGCTCTTCGAGGAGCGAGTCCGAGGACGAGAGCAACAGGTCTCCGCAGACCGAATCCAAGGACGAGAGCCGCAGCTCTTCGAGGAGCGAGTCCGAGGACGAGAGCAACAGGTCTCCGCAGACCGAATCCAAGGACGAGAGCCGCAGCTCTTCGAGGAGCGAGTCCGAGGACGAGAGCAACAGGTCTCCGCAGACCGAATCCAAGGACGAGAGCCGCAGCTCTTCGAGGAGCGAGTCCGAGGACGAGAGCAACAGGTCTCCGCAGACCGAATCCAAGGACGAGAGCCGCAGCTCTTCGAGGAGCGAGTCCGAGGACGAGAGCAGCAGGGCTCCGCAGAGGGTGTCTTCCCTTCCAAAGAACTCTCCTAAGGAGCAGCGAACCGCACAGGCGCCGCCCTCCAAGCGCCCCGCCCAACACGAGGGCGAGACGAGCCCTAAGAGGGCTAAGAAGACCGAGGACCAAGCCCTCCTTAATAGGCCGGGAGAGAAACGGCGGCCTCACCTCCCGGTTCCTCCAATTGCGGACAGCGTTGACGACTGCTTCAAGCGGGTGCACGCCCGCCAGAACAGGCAGATGATCGCGCCGATGAGGCGGAACCCGGAGGATTCTATCCTTCCGAAGGACTCCCCTAAGGAGGAGCGGACCGCCCAGGCACCCGAGGACGAGAGCAGCAGGGCTCCACAGAGGGAGTCTTCCCTTCCGAAGAACTCTCCTAAGGAGCAGCGGACCGCACAGGCGCCGCCCTCCAAGCGCCCCGCCCAACACGAGGGCGAGCCGAACCCAAAGAGGGCCAAGACGACCCAACCGCCTGCAGGCAAGCACGCCCGTGACGTCGACACAAAGGAAGGGCAGCCCCAAGCCGCACCTCTCCGGAAGTCGGACGGCTTCGTGGACTGCTTCAATAGCCTGAGTTCCCTCCAGTTCCGGAACCCGACCGAGCCGAGAAGGCCGAGCTTTTACGAGGTCAACCTCATGACTCGCTTCTGCGTCAGCCAGCGCCTGCCCATCCTGTCCCGCAACCAGTTCGACACGGGCCACAAAATATTAATAGGCGAGGGTAGCTATGGCAGGAAGTATCTCAACAGTGAACTTGAGCTGGTCCTCAAGTATGCCAAGAACCGGCAAAAGTTCCGCATCATGCTGGCGGAGGCCGTGGTAATGAATCTATTCTTGTCGCACTTGGGCTTCCAGCGCTTAGTGGGCGTGTGTCCGTCGGCGATGTGCCTCGTGACGCGCTACGCCGGTCGGAGCCTCGACCACTACGTACACTCCAATTTGCTCAAGCCGGAGCATAGGTACTCCGTCATGACGCAGCTGTGCAAGATCCTGCAGGAATTCCACCGGGACAGCTTCGTGCACAACTGCCTCAGACTGGAGAGCGTGTGCGTCAAGATCACGGCGTCGGGGCCGCAGGTGACCCTCACTGACTTCGGCCTCGCCCTGATAGCCAATTGGCGCCCGAAGATGGACGTCGTGTGGGACAAGCACTCGCAATTCGCGCCCGAGATCTGCGGCGCCGAGAACCCAGGCCGCTGCGGTTGGCAGTCTGACGCCTACAGCCTCGGCAAGCTCATGTACCAGCTGTTCGGCAGCAAGCAGCTGCCGCCGCTGCTCAACTCCTGGTACGTCAAGAGCCAAGACGAGCGCCTACACAAACGTAGCAGACTGGACTAGCTGCTCGAGTTTTTGAAGCAGGAACAAATCAGCCAGCTCCGCAAGGGCCACTGACGACGACGCAGTCTTCGCTCCGAACGCTGACCGGAGTGACCTGCGTGAGGCCAAGGGGCACCTGCGAGCGTAGA
>NC_061819.1:37298267-37305767 GCF_019202785.1 Penaeus chinensis
TTGATTTGGCTGCAGAGATCTTTAGTCCTGTCCTACAGCACTCCTCAGACACAAGGTCCAGACAACGCTTGGCTTTATTCCGGTAGTATGGTCCAGTGGAGGTGATAGTAAGATCATCTGTATACGAGATGATCTTGCACCCCACTGGGAGGTTTATGTTGTGGATGCAGGACATTAAAGTGTTAAATAGGGTTGGACTGAGAACCCCACCCTGTGGTGTTCCATTTTCTAGTGGCATGTGCTGTGATATGTGACTGGCAGTTCTGTTCCTGAAGTAGTCACCTATCCAAGCCAAGAGCTTTCCTCTGATTCCCTTCTGGATCAGGCTTTCCTGAATGGCAAGAGGACTTGCTAATTCAAAAGCCTTCTTCAGGTCAAGGAATACCACCACAGCTGGGCCCGTGCTGATTGTGCTTAAGAGCGTGGCTATGCTGTGCGCTGTGCTCATGCCCCTAGTGAACCCGTGGAGGTGTTCATGTGTGGTTCCCGTTTTCCATTGGAGCCGGTTTAGTACCTTCCTTGCAGCCGTCTTGGCCAGATAGCTGAGGAGAGAGATGGGGCGGTACTTCCCTGGCTCCTTTGGTTTTGAGATGGGAAATATGGTAGCCCTCTTCCAACTCTGGGGTAGAGTGGAAGTTTCCCAGGACTTGTTGATGAGTTGCAAGAGTGCAAGCTCGCCTGCTAGTCCTAGGTGGGAGATAATGGGGTACGAGATCCCATCAGAGCCCGGGGCTGTGTTGGAACTTGTTTTATAGGCTTTTCTTAGTTCCCTCAGAGAAAAGATAACATCTGAGTTGTCGGGGTTCGGCTGCCCTTTCTCTGATCTGAGCAAGTCTGTCTGGTTGTAGGCGTTCGTTTCTTGCCCTCAGCTCAGCTGGCAAACTGTTGCTGCTTGTTCTCGCAGATAACTCGTGCGCCAGTGTGTTTGCCTCCGCTTGGGGGGTCATGATGCGTGCACCTCGGGGCTGAGCGGCTGGTAACTCGCCTGAACCGTTACCACAGCTCTGAAAGGGTTGTTTGGTGGTCGAAGGACTCACACCATTCCAGCCACTTTTCCTGCCTGACTCTGTTGGCAGTTTCCTTGGCATCCCTGACAGCCTCCCTTAGAAGGGCTAGGTTGTCAGGGGTTCTTTGCCTTCGGAATAGTTTTCGGTACATGTTTACTCTGTGGTTGACCTCCCTAATCTCGTCGTTAAAGTACCAAGCGTCTTTGTGACTCCTGGACCCAGGCCGAGTTTTGGGTATGGTCAGTGAGGCTGCTTCATTAATGGCGTTTAAAAGTCGGGCTCCAAGCACTTCCACATTTTCACTTTGTGGGGTTTCATTGCATCTCAGACAGTGGGCCAAGGCGTTCTGAAACGCCTGCTAGTTGGCCTTGTCTGTTTTCCATCGTGGATTTGGTCTGGGCCAGCACCCATGAGAGTAGTTACAGTGCCGTAATGGTCACTTGTGACAGTCTCATCGACACACCAGCTAACTTTCTCCACCAGAGTCGCAGTGGCCAAGGTGAGGTCTAGGACCCCTCCTTTTACATTTGTGGGGTCCGGGACCGAAGCCCCGGTCAGTAGGCTTTAGGCTCATTTGTCGATGCCTGTGGATTGCCAGGCGTGGCTGGCGTTATAGGGGCGTAGGAGGGTGCGGTCACTTCGTAAACATTATATCACTGCGATGGAAAACGAGATTCACGCCTATTTAATTGTTAGTGATTGAAACAAGAAATAATAATCACTAAGTTGGATGCGTGCGTGTGTGCGTTCAGTCAAATACACCAGAGATCGATTGAACATGTGCACTACACTCCTCTTGGCGCGTGTCTTCGTCAACGGAGCAGCCACGCCTGGGTCATCAGCTACCAAGACATTCAGACGCGCTTGTGTCCATGGGTTGTCATCATAATTTCAGTCAGCATTAGCGTCATTAACACATCACAGTTTTTACAGTTACAATTAATGTTTTCCGAGTGACGATTCCCACACCGCCCATCACACGACAACAACTATTAGCGCCACCCTCTCCTACTCATTAACATAACTGTTATTCCTGCCCTCATTAACGCGATCATCGATGGCACCACAGCCAGTGCTAACACTTTCCGGTGTCGTCACCTCCCCTTGCGCCTCACGACTGCCCTTATCCGTAGCTTTAAATCTTACTGTTGTGTTTGATTTTATCTCCATTTTTTTGTCGTCCTCTCCTGCAGTCGACTATACTGACATTGCCACTCGCATGTTGAATTTTCTTCTTACAAATCTTCTTACTGAGGACAGACAAGAAAGGAAGGAAAGAGCTGGGCTGGCAGACTCATCCACGGTACTTCACGGAACATCAGCTCCATCCTGGTCTCGCGGCCTCGTCTGTGGTCAGTTTAGCGGGCATTCTCTTACTACTCAAACCTCGTGCTGCTTTGGTGACGTGGCAGTACTGTAAAACCGAATTTCCTTAAATCTTAGAGTTTCTGCATCGAGAAAGCGAAATCCTTACGATTTCTCGCTCCTGAGAGAGAGAGAGAGAGAGAGAGAGAGAGAGAGAGAGAGAGAGAGAGAGAGAGAGAGAGAGAGAGAGAGAGAGAGACTATTACTACTATTGAGACTGAGAAAGAGAAGAAAGAGAGAGAGATCGCTCTGCCTTTGCTGTTGTTGTTGTTTTCCCGTTCTATTTCCCCATTCCGAATGATCTGGAAGGTCGTGGATGCCGTGTTATTACCAAGGCGCCGAGTTTACGCTACGCCATATTGGTGGATGTGCAGAAGTATAGCATATTATTCCACCGGGAAAGACATGCAGGTTCTATCCATGTAGACGCGGGAAAATGACACATATCACTCCTCCCCAAGTATTCATCGTAGGCATTTAAGTCGGCCACACGCCTCTGTAATTCCATTTTCCATCCGAGTTTCATTTTTCTGTCAGTACGTTTGAAACAGAAGAACAAATGCCATGTGGTTGCGGCCAGGTAATGGATCCTACAGATGTGTTTTTTTTTCTCAACGACCTCCCCGCATTTCGACTGAGGCGTAGGGCCATAACGGGGAGGGAGAATATGTGAATTATTGGGATTGTATATCGCAAAGTGGAATTGCTTCGGACGTTTGCAAAATGTTTGGTTTGTTATATCACCGTCTGCAGTGCTTTCGTGTGTTTCCGTCTCCCCGCTCTCTCCCTCCCTCTCTGTCTATCTACCTATCTGTCAGTCTATCTATCTATCCCCTCCTTCGATCTATCTATCTGTCGGCCTCACTCTCTCTCTCTCTCTCTCCCCCCCCCCCCCCCCTCTCTCTCTCTCTCTCTCTCTCTCTCTCTCTCTCTCTCTCTCTCTCTCTCTCTCTCTCTCTCTCTCTCTCTCTCTCTCTCTCACTCTCTCTCTCTCTCTCTCTTGTGTGTGTTTGTGTAGCCTACTTACGTGTATGTGTGTATGTGTGTATGTATATATATATATAAGTATATATGTGTGTGTGTGTGTACGTGTGTGTTTGTGTGAGTGTGTGTGTGTGTGTGTGTCTGCGTGCGTGTGTGCGTGTGTGTGTGTCTGTATATATATGTATATTTATATATGTATATATATATATTTGAATGTATGTATATATGTATGTGTATGCATGTGTGTGTGTGTGTGTGTGTATATATATATGTGTGTGTGTGTGTGTGCGTGTGTGTGTGTGTGTGTGTGTGTGTGTGTGTGTGTGCGTGTGTGTGCGTGTGTATGTGTGTGTGTGTGTGTGTGCGCGTGTGCATATATAAACACATACACACATACACTCATACATATGTGTGTGTATGTGCGTGCGTGCGTGCGTGCGTGTGTGTGTGTGTGTGTGTGTGTGTGTGTGTGTGTGTGTGTGTGTGTGTGTGTGTGTGTGTGTGTGTGTGTGTGTGTGTGTGTGTGTGTGTGTGTGTGTGTGTGTGTGTGTGTGTGTGTGTGTGTGTACATATATAAACACATACACACACATACTCATACATATGTGTGTGTGTGTGTGTGTGTGTCTGTGTGTGTAGATATATATGTGTATGTATAATATATATATATATATATATATATATATAGAGAGAGAGAGAGAGAGAGAGAGAGAGAGAGAGAGAGAGAGAGAGAAAGAGAGAGAGAGAGAGAGAGACTATTACTACTATTGAGACTGAGAAAGAGAAGAAAGAGAGAGATTGCGCATGTAAGTTTCAAGGGACACACATATCCACGCAAGCGCACAGCACGCAAGGAGAATGACCTGATACCTTCTTTCAGTAAAGTGAAACCGTCTCCCTCTTTGCTGTTTCCGATTCCTTGTGTTCTACTTTTTTTGCGTCGCGGCAATTTGGCAACAAGGTCAAAGGCTTCCGGTCGTTCTGTTTCCGTCTCGTCGACTTGTCCGTTTGCATTAGCGTTCCTGTCCGGCGCCGCGCTCGCCTCGCCGCCGTCTCGCTGGCGGTTCGGGCGAGCGCCGCGGAATGACGAGCAGCGAGGAACCGCGAGAAGTGAAGCGCGGAGAGGAGCGTCACCCGCGGCCGCCGTTGCCAGCTGGGAGGTGACGCCCGCCGGTCCCTCGCCGCAGCTGGTTCGCGTCCGTTACGACGAAGAGCTTCCTTGGAAACGGCAGTGCTGTTGCAGGAAGATGATAAGGATCGGCTGTGGCGCTCGCTCGATTTGCTCTCTGGTCAGGGCGGCGTTACGTGGGATCGTAGGCAAGAGCGTGTCTAATAAAACAACGCTGGATGGCTCGCGGGCTCACCTGACCAGAAATCGACCTACATCTCGTCTGATTCTTACACCTACGCTAAAGTACGCCGAGGAAGGAGGCTATTAAGTAGACTGTAAACAGTGGCGTACGTGCTGCGGTTGGCGATGAATATTCAAGTACAGGCGGTGTGGATTTGCTGAGAAACGTAACTTTTAAACCCGAGGGGAACTCTTGAACTCGCCCTCCGTAATGTAGTCTGTCGGGTGCATTTTACACTCCCAAATACTCACACACACAAACACACAGACATGACAATCGCCCCAGGCCTGTCCCTCGCCGGCCACGAGCGCCCACAAGCTCCCGTGACCCGCCGGAAGTCCCCTGTTCCCACGGCCGCCCGCAAAGCTCTGGCTGTCCGCTGCACCGTTACTCGGGACGCGATCGAGTGGTTGGTTTATTTAGGTTCGAGTGGGGGATGCCTCGTCACGGGCTTCGGGTTTGGCCTCCGTGGGTAGCAATGGGGAACGCGGCTTTTCTCTTGTCTGAAAAAAAATGCGAGGGTGGCATTTGACAAGATTAATATACTTAAACTTGCATATGTGCTCACGCTTGGACCTGTCATGTGTATTTACAAGATATTCATATATAGATGTGTGTATGTTTATATGTATGTTTGCGTTTGTGTGCTTATGTGTGAGTGTATTATGCTTCTGTGATCTGGTAGACACTGACAGGTAAGTTAATTATTTAAGGGTTTGATTTCCTCGTTCAATTGGCGAACTTACTCTGTTACGTGCTTTACACATTGTAAATCCGCGATAATATGGGATTATTTATAAAGAAATTATATCGTATAACATTTATTCTTTATACATGATATATAAATACTTGATAAACAGATTTAATTTGTACATTATTTTAGATATGGACGAATGATATTTATTTACAAAAGGATTGTTGCTCTAAGGCAGTGGTTCCTAAACAGGGGGACGCGGCTCCTGGGGGGACCTGAGAGCTTCCCGGGGAATCGCGAGGAATATCAGGACGCTGTGGGTAGGGGGGGGGGGGCGGAGGAAGGGCCTGCAGGAGGTTAAGAATCACTCATCTAAAGAATATAAGATGTGTGTGCGTCTAAGTGAGTGTTATATGAAGGCCATCTAACAACATTTAAACTGTGAGTTGCGCGTGGTGAAAACAAGGTGCTGCCAGTGGAAACAACATGAGTAATGCAGACAAGCTGAACGCCTGTTCGCTTTTGCTTTAGCTTTTGAAGATGGGAATAAATGAATGTCTTTACATGTTCCTGGAATGAGTCTCTTGGATAATTCGGTTCACTTTCTCCTCCCAGTCTCTGCATAAACACGAAGGAATGTCGACAAGGCTGGGGACTCCTCCGCGGTGGCCTCACTCCGGCGGGAGGTCGAGGGCGCCCCTCCTGCCTCGGGATTTGACGAACTGCAGCAGCGTCAGCCACGACTTCCACAGAACCTCCGGCAGGGGGTCCCCGAGCTCGCGCGAGTTGGCGTACTGCAGGAAGTTGAGCCACGAGTGCCAGAGGGCCTCCGGCAGGGTGCGCCCGTTGCCCCGCGACTTGACCATCTGCAGCATGTTGAGCCAGCCCGCCCACAGCGTGTCCGACAGGGTGTCCACGACGCTCCTGCCCAGCATCCCGCCGATGTTGGTCAGCTGCGCCCACAGGAAGGCGAGGACGGACACCCTCTTCACCGTCGCGACCTCAGCCGTCTTCTCGTCGCTGGCCACCTCGATCTCCGCGCGGTCTTTGGTCTTCGCCGGCTCCGAGGCGTTGGCTGACCTTGTGAGGTTGGAAGAGTCGGCCAAAGGGTCAGCCGGAGGGTCAGCCGGAGGGTTAGTTACAGGCTCAGCCACAAGATCAGCCAAACGATCAGCTGCAAGTTCAGTCGCAGGGGCGTCCGGCTGCGGCTCCGCCTCATCTCGGGGTTCCTCCTCGGGCCCGCTTACCAGCCGGGAGGTCTTCACGGACTCGTGGGCGGGGCCCTCCGCGCCCAGGCCATTGTGAGCGGCGTCCACGACCTGAAGGCGCTCGTCCGCCCCGACCGCGGCGCTCCCCGGGGAGTGGAGGGCGGCCGCGAGGGAGTTCATGTGGGGCTCGGGCTCGAAGTGGGCCGTCTCCGGCACGAAGCCCTCGTGCAGGAACAGGTACCACAGCAAGTCTTGCTCCTCCTCGGGCATGTCGTAAGCCTTGTTGTTAATGAAGATGATTTTGCGATCTGCCCTCGACACGACGGGCACCAGGACGCCTCTCGGAGCAAGGGGGTCATTGCTTCGCGCGCTGGCGTCCTGGCCTTCCCAGTGCAGTCGCTTCGAGTTCAGTCTGTCCCTGGCCCAGGCTGCAGTGAGGCAGACCAGCAACACCGCGATCGTCGTTTGCGCTGCCATGCTCAACAAGCTCCTGTGGATCCCAGGACACGCATCAAAGTGTCGACCTTTTCGCTAGTTCTTCTCCTCGCCAACTTTCTTTAGCATGTTAATGCCGCAATGCCAGGTAATCGAGATGTTGCCTTGAATGCTGATTTCGCCCCAGGGCACGCTCCAGCAGAAATGATAATATATCACACTCGTTTTTTCGGACGAGTTTTCTGAAAGCTGTATATTCCACGCGACAAGTTCTCATATACCTGTCATGGAAAAGTCTCTTTCCTCACAACCGCGAACACAAGTAAAATACACAGTCTTTTTCGTGGCTTCGAGCGTCTTGTGCGCGTCCGCTTCCCTCTCTGTCTGCGCGTATTATGAGGCGCCTCCGGCCGGGGCTGGCAAGGCTCTCTGGACCCGAAGCCCGACCGCCCTAC
>NC_061819.1:37310767-37313267 GCF_019202785.1 Penaeus chinensis
TATTATATATATATATGATATATAGATATATATTATGTATATATATCATATATATAATATATATATTATATATATAATATATATACTATATACATATATATACTTATATATATGCTTATATATATGCTTATGTATATACTATATACATATATATACTTATATATATGCTTATATATATGCTTATATATATACTTATATATATGCTATATATGCTATATATAATATAGCATATATAGCATATATATATATATATATATATATATATATATATATATATATATATATATATATATTATATATATATATTATATATATATATATATATATTATATATATAATATATATATATTATATATATAATGTATATATATTATATATATATATGATATATAGATATATATTATGTATATATATCATATATATAATATATATATTATATATATAATATATATACTATATACATATATATACTTATATATATGCTTATATATATGCTTATATATATACTATATACATATATATACTTATATATATGCTTATATATATGCTTATATATATACTTATATATATGCTATATATGCTATATATAATATATATACATATATATAATATATATGCTATATATGAGATATATATAAATATATATATATATATATACTGTATATATAATATATTTATATATAATATATTTATATATATATGATATATTTATATATATATAATATATTTATATATATGATATATTTATATATATATGATATATTTATATATATAATATATTTATATATATATATATTATATATATAATGTATATATATTATATATATATATGATATATAGATATATATTATGTATATATATCATATATATAATATATATATTATATATATAATATATATACTATATACATATATATACTTATATATATGCTTATATATATGCTTATATATATACTATATACATATATATACTTATATATATGCTTATATATATGCTTATATATATACTTATATATATGCTATATATGCTATATATAATATAGCATATATAGCATATATATATATATATATATATATATATATTATATATATATATTATATATATATATATATTATATATATAATATATATATATTATATATATAATGTATATATATTATATATATATATATGATATATAGATATATATTATGTATATATATCATATATATAATATATATATTATATATATAATATATATACTATATACATATATATACTTATATATATGCTTATATATATGCTTATATATATACTATATACATATATATACTTATATATATGCTTATATATATGCTTATATATATACTTATATATATGCTATATATGCTATATATAATATATATACATATATATAATATATATGCTATATATGAGATATATATAAATATATATATATATATATATACTGTATATATAATATATTTATATATAATATATTTATATATATATGATATATTTATATATATAATATATTTATATATATGATATATTTATATATATATGATATATTTATATATATAATATATTTATATATATATATATATATATATCAAGCGATAAACGTAATACTGAAAAGTGGGTAGATGTTTATATAAATCGATATGGTTTGAAAGTAAATGCACCATAACACTTATCTGTACAGGCAAAATAAGTATGGCATATATCAAAGATGACATAAATGAATCTTAAACATTATTAAATATCCAGGAGTCATGTGACGAACTCCAACGTCTATATATTACCTGTAAAAAGTAAAAGGTAAAAAGTAATTCGAAATTAATATAATGTATTCCATGAAGTTCAGGAAATGGAGTGATTTGGAAGTAACGAAGTAACGAAGCAACAACTTCATATGAAAGACAAAAATAAAAAGTAAATTCAAATAAAAATAATGAACGGAGAGATATGACATCCAGATTTGATATAATTATGTGAAAATAAGGAAATAAATATTTGTGCAAAGGAAGATATGTATCTGGCAATGACATGAGATATAAACAATTAAAAAAGAATAATAAGGCAGTGAAATACATTTTGAAAAATCTGATGAAATAGAATGACTGACATGGAAGACATAAGAGACCATGAAAAAAAAATATATATAACAATAATTAAATCAGAAAATAAACTGAGGTGAACATATTTATTTCCATGAATATGAGATTAGATGAATAAAAAATGAGGGAATACGTGTGTGTGCAAGTGCGGACACGTGGGCATTTGGGCACGTAAATATATGCACTCGCACTAAGTTGCATGCCTGTGTATACATGTGATTTTAAAAGATATTCTGCACACGCACGCACGCACACACAAACACACACACATGAATGTATGTAGGTGTGTGTACAATAGTATTTTTAGGCCTACCAGACGTGTGACCCCCCCCCCCCCCCTGCGAGCTCCTGCCGTTTTTGCAGCGGCAGTTGACGGGCAGGCGACCGCGAGGTATTTATTGC
>NC_061819.1:37345767-37350767 GCF_019202785.1 Penaeus chinensis
AGCAAGACCGTATCCGTATTGCTTAGCGGTTTCGAAAGGCGCCCACATCCATGCAAATATCTAGCTTAAGGTTCTAGTTTAAAGTCGCTTCTATGGAGAGATGGGAGAGGGAGCTGCAGGATTATAACCTGGGGACGATTCCTTGGGGGTGAGATTAGTGTGCGTAGAAGCAAAAGGGGGTTACCTGGACACCTGGTCGGCGGCGCAGGAAATGCCAGGTTCGTCCGGGTCTGTCGCTCGGGCTCCGTGAAATACGTCGTTCGCCTCGCACTGGGCTGCTTGCAAAAAAAAGTCCGAAGAATCGACAGCAGAGCAACGTATTGCAATATCAAAATCTCGGTTGATTTTCTGATATGCGAAATTACATTTTATTAATAGAGGAATTTAAGTCATTCCGAGGTTCCAACACGCTAATCCAATGACTTGTTAGCTTCTGGCAATGGGATGTTGCAGCGGAGTGAGGAGTCTGGCTAAAAATGAAAATAAAACATGAAAACTTTTCCTTCCCACCTCAAATCTAAAAGTCCAGTGTTCAATATGCAAAAGAAAAATATTTATTCCCAGTGCTTACGAGGGAATCTGAACCATGGATCTCTGACCTCTTGCATTACTCCGACGAACCGCATACAATTGCCTGGTGCCGTGCTGTGCCATACCGATGAGCAGGCTTCTGGACTCGCCTTTATGCTTCTTGGGTAAAGTGGAGTTTTAATCCACTTCTGGGATTAAAACTCCACTGAGATTTTTATTGAGCAACTCCAAGTAGACCAGTAGCCAGTGACAAATTTATGATATCCTTGATAAATCCTAATTCAGTTAATAACATGTACCTATGCTCCAGACTGGTGAGTTTGCCCATTTGTGTCTTAGGCTGACACTGGTCTGCAGATGACATAAAGCTTAGATTTTCCCCAACACCGTTCAGTTTACTGTGTCATTATCGTCACCCACGCAAAGTGTGACAAAAGGTCAGGGAAAGAAATTTACATCTGAAATGAAAAGGCAGTGTGACTTTTCAGCTAAAGGACTTGAAAATTAATGTTCTCAGATTCTTTGACTAGTTTATGTGGCAACCTTGCTTTTGCAAACAGTAAAGCCGCCACGGCGTGTTTGCAAAGGAACGGGGTCCTCCATTGCAGGCGCTGCTCTTAGTTTCGGTCAAGCTGTGAAAGAGATTTGCATGCAGTCAACTTTTTTTAAATCGGTGAATCCAGTGAGTCTATACTTATTCTTGCGTCCATCTCATGATATTGATTTGATTTTATAAACGTGTTAATTGTCTCCTATCCAGCCATCCTATGTCGTTTAACCTTCCCAGTTGGTAATTAAGCGCCGTTGCTTTCCGTACCTTACGTCACACATTTTCGAAAACACGTACCATTGCACCTGCCTCCATTGCAGTTGCTAAAAGTAGTGTCAATATCACGTTAAACCAGATGGAATAGAATCCTCCAAACAGCGAGCAGAGGCTTTAATAAAATTCGCCGGCCTCTTGCATCCAACGTCCGAAAGGGAATGTCTATTTTTCTCACTTGGTGCTTCCTCCTGCCTCGTTTTCTCTCTGGTTTGCACTCTTATAACCGCTGATGCAGACATAAGCCGTTGTGGAAGTAGTAAGTAGTAATAGTTCATATTCTCGTAGCGTTAGTTTTTCCTTTGTCATTTTGATCAAGGTACTAATCCGTCTATACTCGTACATTAACACGATATAGACAGGCTTTGATACTGTCGGCATGACAATTGTAGAATATGACATCGTATTTCTTCTAAAACATCAGTTGAAACTAGACAGTCGCAAAGTCCTTTCCCTGCCGCCCCGATAAACAAGCTTTATGTCCTCATGTCATGGCATGATACAGCATTCCAGATTTATGACCTAATTATATTTATTACTACATTATTCGAGATGGAAGAGTTCGAACTGTGTAGGAACTGTTCGAAGTGTTCATATCAGAAACAAGTTTTCAACCGCCGTATCTTTTTAGCGTAAAGAAGTTATACTAGGCATGATTTGCAATGGTGTTTAAGATAGGGAGAGATAGTAATTTCAAATCTATTTGTTTTTGCGATCTGCGATTCGATTATGTGAGTGTTAAGTCTGCACATTGTTGTCATCGGTCTTCTGATTTAACTCAAGTCAATAGGCCTGTTATGCCTGTGGTTGTGTAGGAGTGATTTTCCATACTTTTGGGTGCGACTTGTTTTAGGGGCTGATCGTCTGAAATGTGGCTGGGTTGGTCCGTAGAGTTTAATGCGTGACGCGTGCAAATTGAGTCACGCACTAGTATCTCAAGCAGAGACGCTTGTCCTTCTTACTGTAACTGATAGCCTTTATGGAATATTGTTATTGTTGTCATTGGTCACCGTAAAATCCTCCATTCTTATTGTCCCTCTCATTATCATCATTATTACACTAATTATCATTGTCACCAAGCTGCTCTTTCGTGGTTATTGCCATCGTAATTATCATCATTAACTACCACTATCATTGTGAATATGACGGCCATCATTCATAGTCACTGTTAACCCTTCATTATGCTTACAATAGTTTCAGTCATTACGGCCAAACGGAACTTGGGAGGCATTGTCATGAAGACTATTTTAACGTTTGGACTCATCTGAGTCATCGGAGTCATCACCTGAATCATCGTTGAGTCACTCATCTGACTCAGTAAAGCCCATCACAGCTTCACGAGGAAAACAAACTTTCTGATGACTTTCTACTCATTTCCCAACGACCGCTCCTCATTATTGTTAATCGCTAATTTCATAGTTGATGATATTGATGATTCAATTTCCTTCCCTGTGTCTTTCCTGGTGAAAATTTGGGTTAACGGCCTGGTTTGCAGCTTAACGAAGACTTAACGTGTTTGACACTGCGTGTTTGGCACTTTCCGGGGTCGAGGTTGGGCAGCGGAATGTTTATCTTGTATCAAGTCCTTTCAATTTATCTTTTCCAGCTATCCGTTTGGTTTTATTTTTTTTTTCTATCTATTTGTCTATCTTTCTTTATCTGTTTGTTTGCTTTTCTATGTGTCTGTCTGTCCGTTTGTTCGTTTATTCACCTATCCATCTATTTGTTCATCTGCATATTCATTCACCTCTTCACTTACTCATTAACAAGAAGCCAATGACAGCGATCGCTTTAGTTGTAACTGCTCACGCCTCGGAACGCCTGCGTGACTGTGATTAAGGAAGCGCCCACCCCGCCCGCCGCCCACCCTCTCACCCCGCCCTCCGCCCACCCAGCCCTCCGCCCACCCTCTCACTCCGCCCTCCGCCCACCCTCTCACCCCGCCCACCACCCTCCCCACCCACTCCGCTCAACCCGCCCACCCGCCCGTGTCTGAGTCGCGGCGCCCTGCCCTGCCCCGAACGCCCTCCTTCGCCACTCCGCCCGCAGGCACAGGCCACTCGTTCCAGTCTTGGCCGAAGAGACGCTGGGAGGACGACCGACGGACGTGTATTTATGTATGTGTATGTATGTGTGTGTGTGTGTGTGTGTAAGTTGATAGGTAGATAGATAGATCGAAAGATAGATAGATATTTATATGTATATATACACATTTATATGCAAATATATATACACATATATATGATATAATATATATTTATAATATAGCATAATATAATATATATATGTGTATATATATACATATATACATATATATATATATATATATATATATATACGTGTGTGTGCGTGTGTGTGTGTGAGTATGTATATATATAAATATGTATATGAATATATATATATAATATATATATGAATATATATATGATATATATGACATATACATATTTACTTACATATATATACATATACATATGTATATATACGTATGTATTTATATGTCTGTGTGTGTGTACACATACACACCTACACACACACACACACACACACACACACACACACACACATATATATATATATATATTGGCATCCCAAAATTGGGATGTCAGGCCAATGATCATTCCGTTTCATGAATGAATGAAAATGTTTGTGTGTGTGTGTATACATATATATGTATATATACGTGTATATATATTTATATACATGTATATATGTGTATGTATATGTATATATATGCATATATATGTATGTGTATATATATGTATATGTATATATACGTGTATATGTATATATGTATATATATATGTGTGTGTGTGTATGTGTGTGTGTGTATGTGTATGTGTATGTGTATGTATATATGTGTATATGTGTATATGTATATATATATATGTATATATATACTTATATATACTTATATATACTTATATATACTTATATATATGTGTGTGTGTGTGTGTATGTGTGTGCGTGTATTTATGTATATACATACACATACATACATGCATATATATAAATGAATAAATGAGTGTGTGTGTGTATATATATACATATATGTATTTATATATATACAGACCGTGGCGTCAGCATCTGATCAGCCCGGCGAGCACAGCCTCCTCGGAACGCACTTCCAGGGACGTCCTGGTCGGTGACGATAAAAAGCGTGTCTGTTTAGACAACATATGACGTCACTTGACACAGAAACGTCTGTAGTTTATTGCCCCCTTCAGCGCCGCACGAGCCTAGCTTCTCAGTTATAAGAACGTTGCGTGCGTTGCTGCGGACGAGGGCGCGCTGAACGCGGACGCCTCATAACCCGGGTGGCCACGGTGAAGGGTGGATGTTAGGCACGCGCGGCTCTCGAGAGGTCGACCCTGTTTGCGTTTCATCTCGTACGTGTGGCTGACTATCCTGTGGCTGAAAACAAGGAAGGACGGAAGTCAAACTAATACCAACGTGACTGGACTTTCTACAGTTTTTTTTTTCAGAATGAGGGTTCGACGAGAACTCTGCGGTGTTGTGCTTTTGTTAACCAGCTTATGCCGAGCCAGCGATTTTCCTCACTCAAAGCAACTACAGTGGGACGGCCGAAAGGGCGCCAGCCAGGACCCCCTCTTCCCCGCGTCCTACGAGGCCGCGTCGGAGAGGG
>NC_061819.1:37358267-37388267 GCF_019202785.1 Penaeus chinensis
CCAGAGACTGGAGCAGTCTGGATTCACTCCTGGCAAGTCCAAAATAGACCATTCCCTAGCACTTCAAGTCACTGTGGAATGCCGTTGTGAGTTTGGTCATGGACTGCTTGCAACCAACATTGACCTCAAAGAAGGCGTTTGACTCAGTGCATCGCGAATCACTATGGGAGATCCAGAGATTTAGGAGAATTTCAACACAGATTATTGCAAGCCTATATACTGGTACTGAAGGTGTCGTAAAGTGTAGTAGGGCCTGTCGAACTTCTTCCCTTCTTTCCTGGCTGTGTCCTTGCCCCATCACTTTTCAGCACTTGCATGGACTGAATAAAGCTACTGTCCAAAACCAGTGTGGAGCAACTACGGGCAATATCAATGTCACAGACATTGACTTTGCTGACGATGTTGCTATCCTATATGAATCTCTGGAATCATTTGATGCATTTAGCAATGAGGCGAAGTCCCTGGACCAAGACTAAGATTCAGGATTTTAGGAGCCTGTTAGGGGAACCTGTTTAGTCAATACAAGCTTGTGGTGAGGACGTTGAAGTCACAGAGAGCTTGGTAGTGTAGTCCATGTTTCTGGGCTGTCAGACCAGGAAGTCAGTTGATGGACTGGTCTGGCAGCAGGAGCCATGAACTCGATCAACAAGAGCATTTGGAGATGTCAGTACCTATGCAGAAGGACCAAGCTATGTGTCTTCAAGGCCTTGATTCTGCCAGTTTTACTGTATGGAAGTGCAACCAGGATACTAACAGATGCCTTGGAGTCTCGTCTTGATGCTTTTTGTAACCACTCCCTACACCAGATCATGAGGTACACTTGGCAGTACCATGTGTTCAACGGACAAGTACACCGTGAGACTGGCATGGGACCTATTACTTGCATAATCCGGGACTGTCAACTCAGGCTATATGGGCACCTAACTCGTGGATAACCCTGCCCATAAGGTTGTCTCTTTGCAAGAGGGCCTGCTATAAGGACCCCCGTGGTTGGAAGCAAAGGGTGGATACGGCCATGCATTAGTCCCCTGATGAAGATGATATTGCATTGTGGTATCAAGTTTCAAGTTATTGCAGCATTATTTATCTGGGTGTAAAAAAAAAAATAATATTGCATAATAATTAAAGAGTGAAAAAGTTTATTTACGTTTATTATTTCTACATCTAAAATTTAGTAATATTGAGCCCCCTTACTGTACATACGTGTATGCTTCACCTGGCCTTACACTGCCACACAATTGGTCACTCTGCCATAGCTCTTGTTCAACTGGACCTTATCTCTTGAGTATGAGTCGTAACTAACACTCATCCCCCCCCCCCCACCCCACCCCTACCCCCCAATCCCTTGCTCATTATTGTCATGGAAGACATAGGAGACGGAGACCGAGGGCTGAGGTTCAAGGCAGAGGTGATACCCCCCTGCCTTGGACCTCAGCCCTCATCTCAACTAATTTTGCATGGTCTTCCCCTTTGCTTTTCCTTCTCTTCTTCATCCCCTTCTTCTGTCCACTTCCAAAGGCGTGAAAGCCATGCTGAAAGGATGGAAGGCTGTCTTTGTGTCAGTCATTGGCATGGTATTCCCTTGGTTAATGGCCTAGCCCTTACTCCCCTTATGGAACCCGTGAGAGTAGACCGTTTCTTTTTCCCACTTATTTCAGGCTCACCATGGCCAGTAACTAGCCTAACTAAATTTAATTTTTCTGCCTCTCCTTTGACCACGGCCCCAACCACTGACATTAATACCTCCTTGATGTTTGCTGTCATCTCTGTCCATTCCGAATCATCCACTTGGGTCATTCCTCAACATTCAGAATGCACACCTCTCCCAACATCATCCACTCCATATCCTACTGCACAGTCGTCTTCATTGTCTACCACCTCACCCCTTATTACATATCTTAATCCCTATTGACATCCTCCCTCCTCCCTACCTCATTCTGCACCACCCTATCTTCCTCCCACCCTCGTCCTTGTACTATTTCCACCTCTGCAAACCTTTTGAGTACTCTTTTTGGCCCAACCAAATGGTATCGATTCTTTGTGATTCCCCCTACAGCTCCATACTCTGACAATACCCTCCTGATCCAACAATGTCTCCAAAAGTAAGTAGGCAAATTTTCCTTTCACAGTCTTTCTGATTGTTCACGACCTTTGACAATTACATCCGAATCTGACCTCATAGGCAAACCTATTCCTGCCCAACCTCACTGCTCCCTTAATACTTGTACCGGAACTGTTTCCATCTCTCCCACTGATTGTCCTGCCTGTGACAAGGACTGGTCAGACTGAAAACGACCTGCTTGCCTGCCTCATCAGACCAGGAAGTCAGTAGACGGATTGGTCTAGCAGTGGCAGTACAGTGCTCTACTATTCCTCCCAGAGGCCAATGTAAGTCCTACTCCAATATTGCCAATCAGCTTTCATAAGCCTGACTTTCCCCATGAAGTTTATATTGGTGGAGTGTTCTGCCCTGTCCGACCATATCGACCTCTTTCCTGTCAATGGCAGAAATGTTTACATTTTGGCCACCTGGCCAAACACTGTCACTCCACAGCCTGCTGCCCTCTCTGTATCCTAAATGGCCATGACTGTTCAAATTGCTCTACTCAGGCACGCATATATGCCAATTGTGGTAGCTCACATAATGTATGTTATAGGAGCTGCCCTGCCTACGACCTCGAATCTGAGGTAGCAATTCTCAGATTCAAACTAGGCCTCACCCTACACAAAGCTAAACAGGAAGCACGCAGACAATATTTTTTATCTCTCTACCTATTCCAAAACTGTCCTTTCCTCTGCTCCCCTCCATCTTCTCAAGATGTCTTATCATCTCCTCCAGTATCTTTTCCCTCTACCCTGAACCATTCTACTGCTACTCCATCTATCCCCTAATCAAATTCCCTTTCCAGTTTAAATCCAGATACTCCAATCTCTACCACTTCCCCGATGCCTACTCCTTCTTCTCACTCTACCTCTTGCACTAGATCATTAGTTCCCAACCTGGGGGTAAATTACCCCCTGGGGGTAATTTAGCAATTTTTCGGGGGTAATGGAGGGGTGACAGAAAAATGTTAAGAATTCTGAAAATCAAGTAAGCATTGGTATTAGGATTAATGTTAACTTAGTCTTAGTATTTTAAGTTGTAGGGTACTAATACAATAAATAAAAGAAATTATCTCTAGTGTTTTAGTTTAGCCATATATATATAAATGTTGACAACATTTTGTGAAAGGGGTAACATGCTTAATGTGGCATGCTAAATTGGGTAACAAGCTGAAAAAGGTTGGGAACCACTGCACTAGATAATCTAAATTTCCCACCCTATCTTCTACCACATCATATCCTACACCCACATTTTACGTTGCTCATTGGACATCTATCCCCTCTATTCCTCATGCCTCCCCATCCAGAAACTTTAAGACATCCAAAACTTCGTCAGCATGACCCAAGAGAATGTTCCACTCCCTCATCCACCCTTCAGTCCCTCTGTTCCTATTCGCTCTACATCCAAAGTATTTGCTGATATCCATCCACCTCCTCAAGTTCCCCCTATACCCCTCTTCCTCACAGTCTCCCCCAAAACACCCTATCCTCCTCCTCCTCTTCCTGTGCACCACCATTTCCTCTTCTTTCCCCATTTGTCTTACCACGCCCACCTGGATGCTCACGCGACTCTTTATATCACAACAATGTCCTTTTGATCCCTTCCCACCTGGCATTCTTCCTGATACTTCACCACCTTCCCCTGTTCCCTTATCTCTGGATTTTTCTCCTACTTCCCCAATGGCTATTACTACCCATATTACCATTGGTGGTTTCATAATGGCTCTTTTGCAGTTTTCCTCACAGTGTTACTCTTCCTTCCTCAGACACATAGATACTCTCCATTTGATCTAATTCTCCTATACCTTAACTCCTTCCCCTTTTTACAAATCTCTCCCTTCTTCACCCCTATCACTACCATTCAACCCTAGCATTCTACAACCTTTGACATCTAACACATTTTTTTCTAATATTTAAATCCTCTTTACACTTTTCGCCACAATACTTTGCCATAGTGTTATAGCACATTTATTTGCTTTAAGCCATCTGGGAATCCACAAACATCGCCTTATGAACCCTATTTCAGTATTTTAAATATGCTACCAATCACCTTAGAAACATTTCAATAAACGAATAAATAACACGCTAATTTGTATAGCGTGACAGATTGTACTAAGTATTGTGAATATAACATTCATATATTGTTTATTTTTTGTATTTAACGTCATTTTTATATGTACTTATTGAATTGCTGACGGGAGGCGCCGCGACACTGCCTCTCGCGCCCCGAGTTGAACCGGAGCGGCGCCAAGCTTGAACAAGGCCAGCAACACCTTGCTCGTGTACTTGCTCGCAGGGAGGTGATTATTTGCATCATTCGTTTTTCATTTGTGCAGTTTTGTAGATATATGGTGACGGTTATATATTTATTTTATATTCCCATTTTATGAAAGTGAAAAATTATTGGACAACGCAATCAATTTGATAATGAGGTGTACTATTTAACAAAAGATGCTTTACAAGTGGTGCATTGAGTAGGAAGGCATTGTCAGTGTTGCATTGGTAGTAATGCATTTACCACTTCATTAACAAGGTTTGTCGTCTACGAGTCTAATGTTGTATATCTTTCAGGGGATTGATTGTCGGAGGCGGTACTGCTGAGTGCTTGTAACCCACGGGCATGCGCAGAAAGAAGGTGCAGGTAACCAACGTTAACTATAATGACTGTGTATTTCCACGTTGGTAAACGAGGAAATGGATTTCGCTGTAGTTCTTTTAGTTCGATGTGCGTAAGCCGTGATTCGCTTACCGCACTTTATTACGCATAAAGGTCGAGTGATAGAGCTTAGTACTCATAAGTCGTAACTACTAGCTTTGTATTATGCTGTGGATGTCACTTTCGATGTTTTCCGTTTCGATGTTTTTCTTTGACTTATTACGTATGTAAATTACCAGATTACGGCAGTTCTTTACAGAGCGGATGTACTTGCCAGTGGCAAAGCCCCCAATTCCATGTCACAATGTTGCCGAAATTGGTGGCCCCTCGGACAGACCTTGTGTTTGCCTCGATATGCAAGGCAAGATGGAGCTGAAACACGGGAGCCGTGAGCTGTGCTTTCCGCATTTTTTCCTTCATTTGCGGCATTACCGTTCGTGTATGCAGATTATTTCTTGTACCAACGACTACAACTATTAGTTATGTATTGGATTCTCTACAAGATTTTTCAGTTTGTACTAGTTTCATGCGTTCATAATTAACGTAAATTAACAATTGCCTGCTTAATTTTTCACTTGTTATAGCTTGTTCGTAATTTAACATGGACGCATAGCCAGTTACTGACAGTCAGAGAGCTTTCTGGGTTCGCGCACTGAAGCTATTGAGTGATTATTAGAGCATAAACAAGCAAGATGAACGCGAGGAGCGAGTCGCCGAATGATAAAAAAATAAATAAAATAAAATAAAGCCGATTACGCTGAAATTAAGAGCACGTCTCTCCAAGTGTATGGGAGTATAAGGTCTAGCTGTCGTGACGGCCAAGATGAGATTGAGGGTCACCTGCAGAGAGTAGCCTCTCTGCTGGGATCCGGTTTGAGAGGCCGTGCGTTGTAAGTGTCGGTAGTTGATGAAACGGTGTACGACAGAAGTTGAAAGAGGCTTTACTTAGAGCCTACTTAGCTAGGAAACCTTCGATTTATTTCAATTTACAAAAGTACGAAGTCTTGCGATTAATTACTTTACATTTACAGCTGTTCACATTAAAAATATGGATGTACTAAGCTAGGGCAAACTGAATATATTTTTTGTGGAGGGCTAAAAGTTGCAGTCTCCGGCACAAGAAATAATCTGCAGACACGAATGGTAGCACTACAAATAAAGGAAAAAGATCGCGGGAAGTCCACTCGGTGCTCTTGAGTTTCTCGAGTTTCAGCTCTGTCCTGCCGGGCAGACCGAGGTGAACCCTCCCCTCACGGCACCTTAGTTTATTGAATAAATTTTGACATATAATTTACATTACGTCCATATTGTAAAGAATTGCCACCAGCAATTATTTTTCTCTGGCTTGGAACAGATGTCGAGCATTGTAGATCGTGTGATGTGTCCGCTCACACAAAGTGCCGATAAAATCATTCTGAGCCTTTTCCACGAGTCGCTATTGCCTTTGTAAGTCCGACATCGCCTCGCAGCCCTTGTTCCGATCGAGGACGGATAAGTTCTCTGATAGGTAAGCTACGAGTTTCCCCAAAGCCGTCGTGACTGATTTTGTCTCGGATTGCCGGATAGCGGAACGCAGTTTCGATCAGATTTGATGATCGAGATTTAGATATTGCTGTACACAACCCTGTATCACGGAATTGCAATGTCGTGGTTCTGGAAGTAATATTAAAAGTTGATCTCTGACCATGTATGAGGATGGAATACATGTTATTTTCGCCCGTACGGAAATCACGACCGACGCGATGAAGTTTTCTGCATTTGAACTCCTTATTGAAGACAATTCAAAGGCCCATTTCTTGCTGTTTTGAACGAATTTTGGTCAAATTAGATCGGTAATGCAGTAAAATATTCTTACCAATACATACCTTGATTTGAAAACTAGTTTGGAGAACGCGCCAAATTAGCCGCATAAAATCATTTATGACTTCAAATCTAGAAATGAAAAGTTAAAGGAGAATGTTGAAGTGCTTGTTCTCTTGCCCGTCGATCACAATAAAATGATTATGTAAAAGAAAGGCCTTATCCTGTCGCAGGCACGAAAGATAATGGAGTATATTGAACCATCAAAGATCGTGGACAGAGTAAGGTGCGTGACATCCATATGTTGAAACGATATTTCCGATGGAACCGCATTTTAAAAGAGCAAATTTGTAAATGTATGTAATGGGTGAAAATGATAGTGACCATTTAAGTAAAACTATATACTTGGAATCAACAAATGGTGATTCTTTCATTGTAAGATGTGATCTTAGGGTAAAACAAAAGACGATGCTAAATCATCTTGCTTCTGAATACCTGATGGTATCACCGACAGACCAGGCCATACCAAGTCTATAATACATGTAATTAAGCTCGAGACAACCGAGCCTGTTTGTTAGAAACTTTGCCCCATCCTATATTTCTGTTAGTGTCTTTAATAAGGAAATGGGCGAAATGCTTGAGTTGCGCATAGTACAACCATTTGTATCACCCTATTATTCACCTGCCGCAGCTGTTAGGAAGTGTGACCTGACTTAACAGCTTCTGTATCGACTATTTTACTGATCTTAATTAAGTTAAGCGATTGATAGTTTAGCGTTTTCAGAATTTGATGTATACCGTTTTTCTACCGATAGAGGGCCCGTGCAATTTGTAATGATGTCATATGGATTTAAGGCAGCATGTGTTACGTTTTTACTGACGGGGAAAATGAAAACGAATTGTTGGTTGGTCAACATCGTGATTTATGATGCTAATTGGTTTGTACTATTGCAGGATATGAGTTGTTTGCTGAATAGACAACGGTTACACATCTTTAAAGCTAGCATAATTAAGTGCGTCGGTAAAAAAAAGTTGTATATTCTTTCTGACTGACAATATGATACAACGAAAACGGTTGGAAGAAGTGCTGTGAGCTCGATCTGATATTGTTTTCATTGACGGGAGCAATATTTGGTTGCTCCCTCACAAGGGCCACAGTTTAACTTTTTCTTTCCTTTTCTTTTTCTACTAATTATACATATATCGATCCAATTATATCTTAATATGCCCCTAAATAGCTATTTTTTCTTTTTTGTTCACTTCGCTCAGCTACATATAAAAAAATTAGAGTTTTGAAATGTATAATACTATTCATATTTCGTGTTACAGCCACCAGCTTGGCGAACGCTGGGAAGTCTACGTGGCACGAATGACATTGATGTCGCCGTTAACCCAATGCCGTCGGGGAAAATGAACAAAAAATGGGGAAAATGCTGTGCCCATTTTCTATATTTTTTGTGAAATGTCTGCTCATAGATGGCTCTGCTAGTGCTTAGCCACAAAGGAGTCAATTAGTAGACCTTGTGACCATACGTGATTTGCATTGGCGGGAAAAACGTGTTTTTTACTAGTGCTATGGATATCGATGGTGTTATTTTTATTATAAACATTATAATTATTATAATGTTTTTTAATATTAGTAACAGCAAAATAAGATAATGTAAAATATTTCCTAAATCAAAGAAAAGGGTGAACGGGAGAGACGGGCAGTACTCCTAACTGGCTCATTGGTGACTTAGTACAAGTATAGCCATCTATGTGTATAAACAATCAAACAAGTACTAACAGTGGGCAAAGCACGTGTCTACCCGTCGTATCCGTCGGCAAGGGGTTAACTGGCGTCCGTCTGCAAAGCGCAATCACTCCACTGGCGTAATTGCTTGGACAACGACGATATGACGATTGCAAGTGTGACCTGGGGGAAGGTCTATGCCCGTAGTTGCCCAGACTTTCTCAATGAGACTGATATCTGGCGATTTGGGTGGATGTGGCACAGCGTAATATCGCGGTGTTGCCTTCACGACACTGCTCGTATGGATATGGAGTAGTATTGTACTGATACTGCATCATAATTCATGAGGCAGGCGGGTAAGTTGTCTCCAAAATTTGACAATTTTTTGTTGTAAACGGGACAGTTTGTTACCGTGACGAGACGGGAATTTGTTTTTGAAGACATTATTGGAAGAGGAGACTAGAATGTCTGGACACCGGCATTGGTAGCCCTGGGTAAGATAGGCAGTTTGCTAGTTTTCAAAAGAGAGGGGGCGAGTTGATTAAAATACGTCGGGGTTTGAGTGTCTGAGCAAAACAGCCCCATTCAGAAACAAATAATTAGTGCTCTAGATAATCGTTTGATGACCATCGTTGAGCGATAATAGCACCGAGCAAAACGTACCTTACTGACCAAAACACCTATACCTCATCCACCCTCCAATATTTCTGCCTCATTCCATCCATCCTCATATTCATGTTCCCCTTACTCTCCCCCCCCCCCCCCACACACACACCAGCTTCGTCTGCACACCCTTCCTTCCTACCCTGCTGTCCCTTCCGCTCCCTCGTGAAAGTACGTGACTCCCTATTGTCACAACAGTGCCCTTCCCTGTATCCTCCCGGCTTCTGACATTTCTCCTTAAACTGCTTTGATCTCATCCCCTTAGCCCCCGTTTCGCTAACCTCTGCCTAACCCTCCCATCAATATCCTTGCGGAAACCTACCAATTCCTTTGACAGCTTTTCCTTCCTCAGAGATTCTCAAACCTCGACGTAATTTAATCGGCTCACCCCCTCTTTCCCTTTTTCGCTACACCTTCCCATAGTGTTATGACTTTTGATGTAGAGCACATTTTCATAGCTTTGGAACCATTAATGGTTAATGGTTAAAAGCAAAATAAATGTGCTAGACATCTAAGGTCATGTAGCACTATAGTAAATGGTAGTGAAGGGTGGTTGAGTTAGTGATTAGTTGTCAAAGTTGGGCAAAGGAATTGACGAGTAAATGGGTTAAGGTTGGGTAAGGTAATGTATAGGGGTTAGATCAAGTGAAGGATGTATATGCATTTGAGGAATGAAAACAGGTTGTCAAAGCAGAAAGTGTGAGAAGCTGTGGGAGGGATCGCGAAAAATCGGTCCCATTTGGCTGGGCTAAATAGATTATTTAAGAATTTTGTAGAAATGGGGGTAGTAGAAGGACGGGGGCATGTGGAAGAGGGAGTAGTGTTGAGGGAGGTAGTGTTATGGGGAGGTGGACAATAAGGTTGTAAGGTAGTAATAAGGGAGGATGGGGTAGTTGATGAAGAAGGTTGTGGGGGTATAGCTGTTGAAGTTGAGCATGTTGGGAGTAGAAATGTCTCCTGGGGTGTTGATTAGGGTGGATACTGTACTAGTCGGCATTGAGGAGGGGGTATTAGTTGTAGTGTTCAGAGTCGTGGTCAAAGGAGAGCCTGGGGTCAGGGAATCGGGCGAGTTTGAATTGGTGGAGCTATTTGATGAAGAGGCAATTGCCTCTTTTAATGGTATAGTTAATGGTTATTCATTGTTGGCCATGATAAGCCTGGAGTATGTTGGGGAGAGAAACGGTCCACCCCTCAGGGTCGCTTGAGGGGTAAGGGCTAGACAACTAAAGCAGGGGAATACCGTGCCCATGGCTCCCTCAGGCCGTTCAGGACTGGCACAAAGTCAGCCTTTCATCCTTTCAGCATGGCTCTCACACCTTAGGAAGTGGATAGTAGAAGGGGTTGGTGAAGGGACAGAAACGAAAAAGTAGGAGGGGGAAAAAAAGACACTGCAAAATTTGTTGAGTCGAGGGCTGAGTCCCAAGGTTGGGGAGTTCCCCAGCATTGGGTCCCAGTCTCCACCTCCTAAGCCCCCCCACGACAACAACGGGCAAGGGATTGGGGGGGTCGTCCGGTAATGTGGACCTCATGACTGGTTAATCAGCAAAACAAATAAATGTGCTGGACATCAAAGATCATTAAGAACTATTGTGATAAAAAGGGTAAAAATGAGTTGACGATTAGGATAAACTCATTTAACGAGCAGACCGTCAAATTGCCCAAGCGCACGATGAGCGAAATCACCAGGCGGTGTCCGGTTGCTCAAGCTTCTGTTAAATGCTTAATGATAACAGTAAAATAAATGTGCAGGGCATCAAAAATAGCATTGAAAGGTGTAGTGAAAAGGCGTATAGCAGTTCAGGAAAGTATTGCTCTGAAAGGGGCAAAGAGGGCGAGTAAATGGGCTAACGTAGGGATTAACAAGGTGATGGATCCGTGTTGTCAAAGGAAGAAGCGTGGGATTCTGCAAGGATGTTACTAGGGTAAGGTGGGAATTAGCAAGAGGAGAAAGAGGATTGAAGGGCGATTATATCAGTTTCAGGAGAAATGTAAGAAGGGAGAGAATTCAGGGAAGGGGGGGTTGTGACAAGTGCCATGTGTATCCAGGGGAAGCATAAGGGATAATGGGGAAGGAAGGGGGAATGATGAAGCAGGGGGAGAACGAGAGGTGTTGGAAGGGAGTGTAGGGGGAAAAGGGGAGGATGGGAGAGATTAGAAGATGGATGAGGTATAAACGTTTTATCTGGGGTCATAATTTATTTGAATGTCTTCCAGTTTCTGAAGTGCCTTTGGCTGGGGAGGTCTGAAAAACAAAGGTCTTTATAGGGGGGAGGGTGTGGTAGATGTGGTGAAACGTTTATATCGTCTGCAATGGGTAAAGCGAGGAGGAAGAGGGGTATTTATTTCTTGGAAAATGTCTGCCCTGTCAACAATTAAAGCCATTAGTGGCGTATTCAAAATACAACGATAGCGTTATGATAAAGCATTATGGAAAGTGATTGAACGTTTAGGATAAGTGGACAGGTGGTGATGGAGAAGAGAAGGAACAGGAAAGAGGAGAATTTTATTTACTGAAAATTTTCTGCCGCTTCAATATCTAAAGGTCATTAGCGGCGTATTCAAAATATAGCGATAGCGTTTGGTTGTTAGAAGGGGGAGGAGTTAAGGGAGTAGAGAGCTTAAGATAAAGTTTTGTGGCGAAAAGGGCACGAGTTAACGATTAGTAAGTGGACAGAACATGGGATGAAGAAGAAAGGCAATGGTTAATGGTTAATGGTTAAAAGCAACATAAATGTGCTAGACATCTAAGGTCATGTAGCACTATAGTAAATGGTAGTGAAGGGTGGTTGAGTTAGTGATTAGTTGTCAAAGCTGGGCAAAGGAATTGACAAGTAAATGGGTTAAGGTTGGGTAAGGTAATGTATAGGGGTTAGATCAAGTGAAGGATGTATATGCATTTGAGGAATGAAAACAGGTTGTCAAAGCAGAAAGTGTGAGAAGTTGTGGGAGGGATCACGGAAATCGGTCCCATTTGGCTGGGCTAAATATATTTAAGAATTTTGTAGAGATAGGGGTAGTAGAAGGACGGGGGCATGTGGAAGAGGGAGTAGTGTTGAGGGAGGTAGTGTTATGGGGAGGTGGACAATAAGGTTGTAAGGTAGTAATAAGGGAGGATGGGGTAGTTGATGAAGAAGGTTGTGGGGGTATAGTTATTGAAGTTGAGCATGTTGGGAGTAGAAATGTCTCCTGGGGTGTTGATTAGGGTGGATACTGTACTAGTCGGCATTGAGGGGGTATTAGTTGTAGTGTTCAGAGCCGTGGTCAAAGGAGAGCCTGGGGTCAGGGAATCGGGCGAGTTTGAATTGGAGCTTTTTGATGAAGAGGCAAGCCTCATTGCCTCTAATAATGGTATGGTTAATGGTTAATGGTTAATGGTTTAAAGCAAAATAAATGTGCTATCTAATAATGGTATAAAATTGTTGGCCATGATAAGCCTGGAGTATGTTGGGGAGAGAAACGGTCCACCCCTCAGGGTCCCTTGAGGGGTAAGGGCTAGACAACTAAAGCAGGGGAATACCGTGCCCATGGCTCCCTCAGGCCGTTCAGGACTGGCACAAAGTCAGCCTTTCATCCTTTCAGCACGGCTCTCACACCTTAGGAAGTGGATAGTAGAAGGGGTTGGTGAAGGGACAGAAAGGAAAAAGTAGGAGGGGGGAAAAAAAGACAATGCAAAATTTGTTGAGTCGAGGGCTGAGTCCCAAGGTTGGGGAGTTCCCCAGCATTGGGTCCCAGTCTCCGCCTCCTAAGCCCCCCCCACGACAACAACGGGCAAGGGATTGGGGGGGAAGAAAGGCAAAAGGAAAGGAGATGAAAGCCCATGCAAAATTAGTGGAGGCGAGGTCCAAGGCAGGTTAATGGTTAAAAACAAAATAAATATGCTAGACCTCTAAGGTTTAAAGGGTAGTGAAGAGCGGTTGAGATAGTGATTAGTTGCTATACGTTAGCTATCTAGATTAATATTGAAAAGGTTAAAGCTGGGCAAGGTAAATTGGTTAGATCAAGTGGAGGATATGCATGCATCTGAGGAAGGAGAACAGCAGAAAGTGAGAGATTCTGTAAGGATGTTCGATAGGTTGCGAGGTCTGTGAAGGGAGGATTGGTGGGGGAAAGCAGAGGTACGGGCTGCATCAAAGCGTGAAAAGGACAATAGAATCTGGAATTGAAGACAGTCCCTCTGGCCGTTCAGGATTGACACAGCCAGCCTTTCATCCTTTCAGTACGGCTCTCACACCTTTGGAAGTGGATAGTAGAAGGGGTTGGGGGGGGGGGGAAGCAGGAGGGGAAAAGAGACCATTTAAAATTAGTCGAGTCGAGGGCTTCGTTCCAAGGCACGGGAGTTTTCCAGCATTGGGTCCCAGGCTTCGCCTCCTAAGCTCACCCCCCCCCCCCCACACACACACAACGGGCAAGGAATGTGTGTGCGGGGGGGGGGGGGGGTCCAAGGCAGGGGTGATACCATATACTGGGCCGAAGTCCCCGCCTCCAAAGCCCCCTGCGACAAGTATGGGATTATGGGGTGAAGTTGTGCAGAGCAAATTGAACGGTCATGGCCATATTGGGAACGTAAAAGCACTGCGGGCTGTGGAGCTCGTGTTGGGAGGAAGGGCCAAAACGCTAACCTTTCACATTGACGGACAGGGTAATCATGGCAATATTAGTGTAGAACTTACGGGGTGAGGGGGAGTTTTGTATTGCTGCTGCATCATTGTCAACGCCGCAGGCAAACAAGAGGATTTCAGTCTGACCGACCCTTGTAAAATGGGCAATCCGCCGGGTGGTGGAAACCGCTCCGGAACAAGTATTAAGGGAGGACTAAGGTCAGGGTAGCCATTCCAAGAGCTTAGGACTCCTGTAACTATTGCAAAGCGAACTATCTGAAGGGATGCGAGACGACACTTTGCCTTATTTGTATTTGGGAGACATTGTTGAAAGAGGTGGGTATTGCTATAGTAAGGGGTTGTAGGCAATTAACCAAGGGAATACCCTGACGTTTCTGACAAACAAAGCCAGCCTTTCATCCTTTCATCAAGGCTTACACCTTAGGGAGTGGACAACAGGGATTAATGGTTAATGGTTAAAAGCAATAAATGTGCTAGACATCTAAGGTCATATAGCACTATAGTTAATGTTTGTGAAGGATGGTTGGGTTAGTGATTAGTTGTTAAAGCTGGGTTAAGGAGTTGGTGAGTGAATGGGTTAGGGTCGGATGAGGTAATGTAAAGGGGTTAGATCAAGTGAAGGATATATATGCGTTTGAGGAAGGAAAACAGGTTGTCAAAGCAGAAAGGGAGAGATTCTGTAAGGATGTCTGATAAGTTGGGATGTCCATGTAGGGAGGACGTGGGCATGACAATAGAATATCGATGGCTGAGTCCCAAGGTTGAGGCGTTTCCCATCATTGGGTCTCAGTCTCCGTCTCCTAAGCCCCCCCCCCCCCCCACGACAACAACGGGCAAAGGATTGGGGGGGGGGGGTACAGGGATTAAAGAAAAGGGGGAGCAGACGACCGTACAAAATTAGTGTGGAAGCCTATTTTTTCCCTGCCGCGTCAACATCAAAGGTCATTAACGGGTTATATAATACAGAGATAGGGTGGGATGTGGGAGCAAAGTCCCAAGGTTAAGTTTTTTTTGTTCCGTAAGGCAATGTTTATGGGTTTCCAGAATGGACAAAGGTATAAAAAAAAAAATACCAGGCACCAAAGGTTACACAGCATTACGAGTTTTGAGTAAACGATTAGTAAGTGGACAGAACAAGGGTATGAAGGGGAAAAAAAAAAAAAAAAAAAGACCCTAAAATTTGTAGAGGCGAGGGCCGAGGTCCAAGGCCTCAGGCCGTCTCCTATCCCCCCCCCCCCCCCATGATATCCACGGACATGGAATGGAAGGGGGGGGAGGGGGTGACGTAATTGGGAAGGAACTAAATCAATTTCTAAAAATACAGTTTTATTTTCCTTGACAATCACCGAGAGCATAACTGGGGTATATGAAGCAAATTACACCTTCAAATTCCATTAACGTAAATAGTTCATAAAACTCAATTTTGCACATTTTTCAGGTTACAGGAAATAATCGGCCAGTATACAGCCAAGGCCAAGGGGTAATTCGAGATGAGTTTGCTTCAAGTAAAAAGGATATGAATAAGCATCACGCAATTTATCCAAATGCTGATGCTCGACTATACTGCATGGTTAGATTGATCATGCAGTAATTTGGAGTCAACACCATTAGCTGTTTACTTCAATGCAAGAATCATCTCGAAAGGTATTCTGCTTCAGGCACAATTTTCTGGATACCTTCAGTATTCACTTTTGCGCTTTTCACAGTTTGTATACTTATTTTTTAATATGATACGGAAGCATTCCATAAATACTTAAATTTCTTTTAAGTTACAAACTCAGTTTCATTCTTAAAAGTCAATTCAATTTTCTATCCAGTTTTGTACTATGTTATGTACATCATTTCTACTCTAGTTAGAAAAACTTCAGCAATGGTTGATGAAACCGTTTTATGTACTCATCAAATATTTCATGCTACACTATTCAGAAATATTTAACTGAACTTAACCATATCAATAACGAAATGAGTAAAGCTGGTGAAAATTTTACCAACACTTTGAACAATGAAACCACACCAATAAATTTCTACTATACACACAAAGGAATGCCCGCATAGGCACAAGGGTATTGGCATGTCAGAAGTGAGAGAGTAACCTCACATTCTCACTCTGGAAAGACCCGTTACAGGGAACAGGCATGGCTATTCCAAGAGACTGCCCATACTTTCTGATGTCTTTACCCATGTGTTAACTGTCCCTCGTGTGGACAGGGCCGAAGCTTAGTACATGCCCTCTCTCTACACAAGCTAGAGGATAGGTATTTATAGTTCTACTCCCAAGTGTTTGCATGATAATCCTTCAAATTTATTCAACTGAAATAAACTAAGAACACTTTAATGTTTTTATTTATACTAGACTAGAGAAAATTACTATCTTTGAAATATTATGCCACCAAAAAATAGGAATAATAAAAGTCTTGTAAATAAAAATAAAAATTATTTCTTTAACTGACAGTAAGTTAACAAAGTTTTTCTTCCTCTATTGGAAAATGGAATGATTGAACAATTTTTTTTTTTACTTTCGTAAAAGCAAGCAAGCACCCATCAGTGAAAGACTAGAATTCTGCCTGCGAGAGTAGAGAGGAGGCTGGTCAATAGCAAGACTTCTCTTACAACCGCAGCACACTGTTGAGATGGGTACTCACTACCTATCCAGGCAGCCAATGTTGCTGGAACATTCTGCCTTACTACTATTACTGGGAGGTCACCTTTCAAGTTAACCAAATGCTTAATCTAGACGGAAAAATTATTACAGGCATACTAGTCTTGCATTCAGATCCTTTCGAAGTTAATCACACATTCAATATCAAACCCATTCAATATCAAACCCTTTTATACTTTAAGCGAGTATAAATCATAGCTTATTCATTACAGACTAATACTTTACATCTTACACAAGCATGAGTAACATTCAGCATATAAATTTTGAAAGACTTCAAAATTTCAGTCTGGGTCAAATTAGGCTGGTAGCATATTTGTTGCTAGAGCCATATTCCAAGTTACAGGACCCTTGATTACTATATGAGATAAACCCTCTTTAATTCGCAGAAAATGTCTCTTAAAATCCAATCCACATCCTTTTGAAAGCCTGAAATCCACAAGAATATGCTGGCCCATATCCAGTATGCTTGCTTTCAGCACAAGTTGAGCTCCACGTCGATCCAGAGTGGTTACAGTAAGCTGAAAAAAGGAAAATGCTTCTTAGAATATATGATCTCACCAAGAGACAATTTACCACAAATACTAATCCATAATAATTGTGGAAAAACCTCCAATACTTACAACATTGATATTGTGCATACGATAAGTGTAGTTCATCTTGTTGAACAATGCTTCCAGGTGAGTAAGGGTGTCCTCCAAGTTGGTCCTTACAAGCAAGCGAGTCATGCGTTTCACAAGCCTCTGCAGTGGTGTCTGACTTGCTTGTGTACTTTGAGTAAGTTGAGAGGAAAGCAACAGCTGGTCAGGTTGGGCTGGCTGTGAGAAGCTCACAACCCCCTTTTCTACATTAGGACCATTATTCTGAAATTAAGTGTTTACCATAATATAATCCAGGCAAGTACATTCTAATTATTGAAATCTACTGGTAAAAACTACTAATCACATTTCCTTAAAGCCCAGAGGCACATGTCAAGGAAATGTTTTGCTTCCCCAATATTAAATCCTCAAACCCGCGGCCTCAATATTTCCACCTAGAGATACCTAATACCCCCTGACCAATAGAAATTTAGCCATTATCAAATGGTCTTAATCTCTTCCATTTTCTATTCCATTATTCATTATCAACGGAGTAATAATTGTAAAGCAAGATAATTTGGGGGGGAAAAAAATGTTGAACATTATCCTCATCTGGTAAATTATGAGTTTAAAATTAAGTAAATATTACCTTCCAAAAAGTAAAGGTACTCACAACAGTATTAATTGAAGCAGATGTAGGGGCCTCTGGCTGTGAACATGCTAACCGTGCTGACATGTCTTCCAAACAAAACGAGGAGTTTTCCCGTTCAAGCTCACTGCACACACGCTTGGTAGTAGGGGTCATGCTGTCATTCGATGCATTGCGTCCAAAACCTGAAACAAAATAAATGGTTACATTTTGGCCGCTATAAAGGAACACTTTGTAAACAGGAAACATTTGCAACAATACTATAATGCTGCGAAGCTTATGGGAGCAGTAATGTCCCATGGTGTTCCAGCTATATGATATTTAAACCCTCATACAGCTAGATCACCAAAGACACCACCATTCCCAGTCTCTTGCTTTCCTCGCTCCACAGTATCAGATGTCCATTTTCGGAAAATTTATGCCAGCACTAAGATACTGCAACCGAACTACTTGCGGCTTCGACGACCAAGCCCACCTCCATGCTTTGGTAATCTAGCTTTATGGACTCTCTACTACCATCATAATGCTAAACCACCAAAGCAAAGTAGCAGACAAACCAATTCCAGCTCTGCATACACCTTAGCCGGTTGTGAACATAAGGGTCTTTACAGTACATGGGCAGCGATCCTAAGTCTACGTAGGTCAATCATACATGGTACTTCAACATTGGGTACAAATTTTGTGTCAGTCAGAGGAAGAGATAACAGATACTTGGAAACTCTGCATGGCAATGGTCTGCAGAGTCACATAGTACCTGACACCTCAACCTTCAATTCTCGATTATACGCATACTTTCATAATCAGCATGTTCCATGAAGTATCAATTTCTACACGAAACTGGATGCTGCAACCCTTTTCACAGGAGTGTGGAGAATGCAGCTGCATCAATTTTTCCATTCATGTCATCTTGGCTGGCATTTCAGGAGCCATATGGAAAATAAGGGAAAAATTGTGTTCATTCTAATTCCTTACTATATGAATAAGAAGCAAACTGTACAACTGCCACCCATCTAGCCCTTACTGCTAACTTGCTAAGCAGGAACATGTGTAACCTGCAAACCTTGACTACTAATGCAAGACTACCTCCTTACAATATACTTGTCTAGCCTTTTTATATATGAAAGCTAGAACTTGTCCTTACCTGATGATTTGTGGTAGTTCTTTGTGAACCACTGATGTGCTTTCACCTGAGGTACTGTTGCTCGATGCCTAGGTACAGTGTTCAATACCTGAAAAAAAAAAAAGTGGTTTATAAGTGATTATAGTAAGGAATAACTACAAGGGTCAAAGCTGAAAATGAAGCACCAGGTCTATGCCCTGCCAGAGACTACTGAATCATGGAAAAAAGGTTTGCACTAGTTGAACATGTGAGAAATATAGTAATTTGGAATAAAGTTAACTTGCTTCCATGCCATCTAATACTATTTGCTAATCCTTGTTCATTTTTAATACTGCAAGAAAAGGTTTGAGAATGAATATCTTCACAATACAAGAGATGTACTTAACTGGTTTTTGAAAACATTATTTGCATTTTTGAAAAGGTTAAATACATCGTGAAGAGTCACTCATTTACACCTCTACCGAGGTTAGAAGTTATAGTGCAATTGGTATATTCTTTCCACATGCATTTTTATAAAACTTAACCCTTAACCCAACCCGGACAGGTCATATGAACCGGTGTCATAAACCATTTGGTCTGCAGGGTATGCCTGAACATGCGAAGATGCACAAGAGCACCTGAAGCAGGACGTTCGGCTTTATTTCACAGACTCCCTCGCCCAGTGTCTGGCCATTGCCAGAAATTGCCAGAGTATCACTCAGGGAATGAGGGTTAAAAAAAAAATTCAAATAAACTCAAAACTAAGAAATTTGATAAATAAATTACCTTGCGCAAAAGAGAGAGGGCCAGATTGTCCACCTTTGTCCAAGGTGTGGTTGTGAACAATCTACAATCTCGGTCTTTCCAGGCCGTGTATTCTGGACAAGAAAAAGTTGGCTCATCCCATGGCAATTCTGTAGGGATTAAAAATCTTTTATTAGAAACTTCCTTCATAGACAAAGTGGTAGCATTTCCAAGTGATAGATTAACCTGAATTAATAATCCTAATACACAAGCAAACATGTTCCCATTTCCAGTAAAACACTTTACACTAAAAGAGTATTTATTACTGTCAACAGGAATTTCTATATGGGAGTGCTAGTTAAAGGTAGCAATATTGCAGCCACCTATCAAACCTTACTCCCAAAGCTAAAATCCTGCAACTCTATAAAATATTTAACTTGGCACTCCACAGACCAGTAACTTGGGCCATGTGGTTATTAATGCCACTGTAAGGGCAAAGATGCTCTTGTCAGGTTGGTGGAATTTTAAATCTTGCTTATGCATCTTGCATTCAGCCAGTCAACCTTTCAATTGTAAATCTTAACCTCAAAAATTAATTTTTGCCTGAAAGCAAATGTTTGTTTTCCAGACTGTTCATATCTATGACAAATTCTAGGGCATTTGTAAAATTTTCTACTAGCATATTTTACAGGAGAAAAACTATGTATAAAGTAATTTTCAAACTCGTTTAACCATTATATTCAGTTCTATTCAGTTGTTACATATGTATGGAGGATTTCATTACAGTCCAGACCACAGCTGTCAAGATGTGGCTGACACCACTATTATGGGGATCTGAAAGTGGAGCTATTGCCTTACAAACCTTAAAACGTTCAATATTGAGTGAATAAACAAGCTATTAAGAATTTATGTAAACAAGGACTTTAAACTATCCTTGCATGATATTCATTACCCTCTACCTCAGATTTCCCTTCTTCCATTTTAACATATGCTCTTTCGTGTTCAATGATGAATAGGCTTCACACTATACTTACGGCTTTTGGTGCTTGGCGAATCGAGTTTCAGCCCTGACTTTGGTAATCTAGCTTTATGACGTCTTTCATCTCTCACACAGCTAGATCACCAAAGACGAGGCAGAAGCGGGTTCTCACAGGGTCTTCCTGGTCACTTTCAACACCATTTTTTCAGAGCAAATTTATTAAAAGGGTTTCTTCAATGAAGAATATTGAAAACTGAAGTTGCTGAACCTATGATATAGATATGCATTTACCCATTCCAAATCAAGTCCTTCCTTTGGAAAAAAGGAGGTAAGGTTTAATAGCGCTCATTAGTAATTACATTTTAACAAAACGGCACTTACCACCAGCTAGCAGTGCAACAAGAATCACTCCACAAGACCAAATATCTGCAGGTTCGGCATTATAGGGTCTCAGCAATACTTCAGGTGCCATGTATGGTTTTGTTCCACAACGACGATCCAATTCACGTTCCTAAAAATTAAAAATGAAGTTGATAAAGCCTCTTTCATTGACATGCTTATCAATCCAAAATAATTTCATGCACTGTAAAAGATATGGCAAAATAACTTGTAATAAAGTTTACCTTCCCATTGTGTCTGAAGAGAGTGGCCATTCCAAAGTCTGTTATCTTAAGATGGTCATTCTCGTCAAGCAGCAAGTTCTCTGGCTTGAGATCCCGGTGTGTAACACCCCGTCCATGGAGGTATTCCTGCCACGATAAAGGAAACTTTACTAAAGCCTTTCAAAGAACAAGCTACAAGGAAAAAAAACTACAGCACAAATACCCTGTTCTTCCAAACGTCTTCTTTTGCACAGGTAAGGTGCCTTGGTACACCTGGCGCATGAATCTCTCTTACATGCATCCTGGTAATACCAAAGACCCTGCCTTGCATGCACCAACAGCCTTTGTTCATCCTCAGCAAGGACAACACACATTATCTGTACAATGTAAAATATACACAGAAAAAAAAAGTTACAGGAATATTTCACTTTCATTCAAAATTACATCTAATGATCAAATATTAAAATACATCTGGTGGGTGTTCATTCTGAGAGATGTTAGTGTCGATGAAAGAAGAAATCATGGAGCTCGGAGCAAAAAAAAAAAAAAAAAAAATTCTGACAGCCTTTAATGTAAAAAAACACTGACATCTGTACCGTTAAAGGGGAAATTTGTTCCATTTGTGTAACAAAACTGAAGTTCTAGTCCTCTGACATGACATTAATGACATTGCTGAACTAAATTTAGGGTAAAAACAAAGGTTCACTTACCACACCACTGATCAATTCCCTGAAGTACTTCTGTGCCTGGTGGGGAGGCATGCCCGTGTCAGGCTCAATGCGGTCAAACAGTTCACCACCTGCAGCGTATTCCAGGAACATGTACTGCATTGAATTTTCACGGCGACTTCCTGAGGGATAAGTAATGTATCGGCATTTAAACCAAGCACTTGTGTATTATGCTGCAAAACATATTGCCCTTAAAAAAATTACCTAATTATAATGTCATTAGATTTGAGGCTTCAACATCAAAAGTGAACAAACTTTTTTGGATATCAAACCCTAAATTAATAATTGGTAATTAATGATAAAACTACAGCTACTACTAAAGCAATTCCAGTAAATTTGTTCCCTCTGACCAAGTTAAAATTACACAGTAGTTGTGTTCCCATAACTACTGTGTAATGAACTTGGTCAACAAGTATTATCTACACTTGTAGTATCAAGTAGATTCATTGGCCACATTTGTCAAAATTCCAGCTGCTACATAGCTTTCTCCAAATGATACCTCTGGTAAATTATGGACTTAATTTTTGTATCTAAAAAAAATATTGATACAAAATTTCTTTATTCTAATACACTGTAAACCCACTTCACATGCATTGACTTACCATAAAATTTTATGATGTTTGCATGTTTTAACATGCGGTGCAGACATATTTCCTTGCGCACAGCATCTGCTGCATCTGGATGTTTGACCAAGTCAACCATCTTCATGGCAACTGCCTCCCCAGTGTCCTTATTGATTAGTAATTTTACTCTGCAATAATAAAATAGAACATAAAGAGGAGTTCCTAAAATGATATCCAATTCATTCGCAAAGACTCGAGTAATACACACAAACAACATGAAACAGGAACTCACTCTCCAAAGGCACCCTCTCCCAGGGTCTGGACTACGTTCCACCCCACCACAAATTCGGTGACCGGCCCAGCCATGGTGGTGCTGGTCTTTTCTGACACTTTCTAGCCAACATAACCTGAAATGCAGAAATCTGTAAGTGCAAGTCGTTAATGGCATCAAACTTTTCATTCAAGATACCAATATGCATAGCTGTAAAATTTTACAAGGAAGTTACTTGCCCCACCCCCTCCCCCCTTCTTAGAGCGGGAATTCCTCTAACCTACCCCCCCCCCCCCCGCCACGATTTAGGCCCTGGTCAAGATCCACATTTTGCCACCATATGCTCAGGACATGAACAAGCCACACCTCCCAATAGATAGGAACATACAAGAATTCACTTTGCAAAAGAATAAAAAGGGAATGGGGCAAGGAAAAGATGGGGTAGCTTGAGTGGATGAACTGCCACATACAAAATTAGTTTCACTCACCCATTAGCTCAGGAAGAAGGGGCTGATGGGGGAATAGATATGGTATGGGGAGTGGAAGGATTTTATCATATAATATGCCAGGATTGACAAATTTCAGGATTAATGGCAAAGATGCTTATTAGGAGTGGAGGGGGGTGGGGTAATCTACAATTCAACATTTAATATCGATTGCTTATTTTGTAGGTCTCAAATGCTTTAGCATATTTTCTGTTAGTAACCAAAGTTTTTGCTCTCCTAACCTCATTCAATTTCCACAGGACCAAAGTTTCCAGTTAATATTATATACCTTCCTTTGTCCAAAACATTATGAAAAATATTTAACTAATCTTTTGGGCTATGTATTCTGGACAAAAAAAAAAAAAAAAAAAAAAGTTCATCCCATGACAATTCTTTCAAGACAAAAGCTAGTTTCAAGAGTGAGCATTTCTGAGTCAATTCTAAAATAAATCATTCCACCTAAAGCAAAGCTAACATGTCCCCTATTTCCAGTAAATACTTTCCACTATAAAGTATCTATAACTGTTAACAGGATTTTCTCTATGGGCGTGCTAGTGAAAGGTAGCAAATATTCCAGCCACCCTTCAAAACTTACCCCAATGCCTCCAACCTAAATTATATAATTTGTAAAGTTTCATCATGGTAAATTTGTCTAATCTTATGGCCTGTCCATAAAAGAAGGCATGATTGGGAGGCACAAGTGATGTCACAGGCAACAGTATTTGCTTATATTATGCAATTTGCCTGCCTGTGAGGCCCTTCCTACTCTTGCCTGCCAATCATGCCACCTCATGTGGACAGACTTTTGACCATGGCCTAAGATGCCATAGCCATTCCCTGTATGCACCTCCAGTAGCAAGAAAATGGAAAGTGCTCTCTGTACAAAGTGGCTGTCCTTGTTGGGAATGACTAACTATTTCATGTTCAACTAAAATTCCTAAAAAGGTTATTCTAATAAAGAAAGATATTTGTTTACATATACTTTTGCATCCAGAGAAACTATGGTTACTCACAGTTTACCAATACATTTTTCAAAAGCATGAGGTCTGAAAACTAACTTCACACAAATTCATTACCAATAGGGCAAGATGCATTTAATGCATAGATCAGTCTTAACATATCTGTATTCACTTTAGGTAAAATTATCAAAATCAAAGTTTTACTTCAATCTGATGAAGTACTCCTTAAGCATTTGAGCAACCAATTATAATAGAGCATTTACATAATAACTTGGTGGTACTGAAAAAATGGCATACAAACTGAAGGGGTTGAGATGGCAGCCTCACCTGGCCAGAAAAAAGCTAGGGGGCAAATAGAGTCATTGCACATGAACAAAAGGTTTTGCCATGACTAGGGTGACCGACTGTGGTCACTGACTGCTACCCGTGGGTTACAGGCTTACTTTACACCATCAATAAGCAATTACACAGCAATTACATTAAGAAATGTCCTAACAGTCCACTTAGCATTAAAATTTGCCCAATAGTAAATAAGCAAATTCAGATAAGATTTCCTTTTATAAAGTAGTAATGCAGTAATAGCAAAGGCCAAGGTAAATGGGCTGGAAGAACTCACTACCAGAATTACCATTTTGTCACCAGCCTTGTACTTGTTTAACAAGCTATTAATACTACTAGCTACTTGTGCTTTATGCTGTATGGTTGGACAAGGCCACCATAAACATTACTGGATTTGAGAAATAGTTTAAGTGGGAACTGCACTACATTGAAAATTTGACCAAATTCTATTATATGAAAAGAACTGCTGCTTCCTCCTCTTGGTCACTACAGCCTGCTAACTCCCATGCCTGTCGCACACATGGCATTCCACAAGGTGCACAACATCTGTTCAGCGAAAGTAGAAGCATTGTTGTAATGTCTGATTCAAACAGATAAGGCAGAAATCAGGCTTGAAGACTTAATGAGGAATGGGGGGTAGGGATGGCATGTGGCTTTAACAAACATAGGAAGTACAGGATTTATCACAAGACCAAGTTATGAAAAAATGTTAAGGCATGGGAAAACAGCTTTGTTCTCCTGGGTTCATGCTATATCAAAATAACTAGGTAATATTCTTACATAGCTTTCCCAATGTACACTACTTTTGATTCACCATTCGATCCCACTTTATACATTACCTTAATTTAAAACTATCATGACTAACCAAGTCAACAAGCAACTTTATATATAAAAGTAAATATTCATTGAAAATTAGGGATCTTCATACCATGTGACAGGTGCATTATAGATCTAAGAAACTGGCAACCCCATTGTCTTTAAGAAGCACAATGCACAATAGCCTACACCTAGGCAATCAAAACTGCATAGAAATGGTAAGTCCCTTTGATACCTTAAAGAATTTGAAGTTTCAACTGCTCTTTAGCTCTTAAAAATTGGCTGCCGAGCCTCGTCACCGTATGAAGGGGATCATAGTAAACCAATAAATCTGGTACTATAATGGCACTTGTATTAATATGAAGATACAAGTAAAAAAAAACGGTAGCAGCTTTCAACAGTCCCCATCTTCGAGGATTATGGCACTGCGTACTAATAAATGGTAATGACAATTTTCACTCCTCCATATTACAGAACATTGTAAGGCGAATATTTAGTTACATATCCTTCAGCAAAGATCAAGAGGTTAGTGATGCAAGGCCATCCTTCCACCACTCATTCTCCCTGTGCATCTTCTCTACTCTGTTTTTATCAATTACAGACACACCGCTCACACTCGCTAAGGAGAAGGCGATGTCACCCTACAGCAATTGTCAGTCTTATTAGAACAAAATTGAATTTCAGAACAAATTCTAAGGGGGGTGTGGGGGGGGGGGGAGAAAAGAGGATATCACTTCATCAGCCAGGCTTTAAGGATTTTTTACAGCTTCACGAGTTCACAAGACTTCCTATACTCTTAAAAATTAACAGGTTACTTTTCTACTAACCCTGGTGTTTTTTTCCCTCATTTAGGACAATTTTTCCTAAAGGCCTGCAATTTTGGCTGCACAACACGATAGAGAGACTTTTGGAGTTACATCTTCAATAACTGCAGACAGGAAAAAAAAAAAAAAAAAAAAAAAAAATTGCAAGTACAGCTACTATGGCATGGATAGCTCCCACCACATATTGGCTGAAACCCTACAATCGAGATGACCTGACCCTCACCTCGTGAAAAAATTTGGCTGGAGGGTCAGGTGATGAACATGCCATCATGGAAAAATTTGGCTGTGGGCCAGGGTGACAAACTTGCCTTAGTGAATGTTTTGGCTTAAGGTTTGGGTGACAGGGAGACTCACCACAGGTGTACAAATATCTCTGAGGGTGATTAGATTTGCAAGGCATTTAGGAAGATATTTTGCATTATTTCCATTGATAAGCAAGTATGAAATGCACTGTCCATGAACCATGACTGGAAGAGTCCCAGCTCCTGGGAGGATGCCATTTCCATGCCCAGGATCCATGACCAGTGGCATATGGGCCACATGATGGCAGTAAAGCATCCAGATACAATGGGTTAAGAGTTTTATGGCATGCATATATGCCATCTAGTGTTAGTGGGCAAAGAAGACTGTTCCATGAAGCAAGGCCCTTGATATTTTCTTTAACAGTTTGAATTAAGAAAACATCCCCACAATCAAAAATTATCCTACTTCCATATAAATTTAAACTTTTCCTCCCCCCAAGAAAAATTTAAGTCCTTTTCACTTTTTATACTTAGTCGACTTTATTTCACTATGAAATATATGTAAAAAATAGTGAGGTTCATATACATTACACACATACCTGTATTTTACTTTGCTCTTTCTTATTTAATCAAATGAAATAGATAACCCTAATCCATGTAATTTCAAAACTACAATTAATCACTCTTCAAGCCCTCAATAACACTGAACACTTCTGGTTTCTACATGTTACATCACCTTTCTTTGGGTACAGATCTAGAAAGTACACAGATCTAGCTAAATCACATGCTGAGAAGAGCCAAAATCAAGAAATCCAAAAAAACCATTATTTTATTATGGAAAAGAGCTTATTTTATTCAACACTACATGGCAATTGTTCAACCTATATTAATTTTCTATAGTTTTTGCTTGCCAGGATTATTTCAAGCATCACCATGAAATAATCATGACATTTTCTTTAACTGAAGGTCATTATGGGTTACTGTTACCAAGAGCAAAGCACAGACAGGAAAATGGAGACTGCCATCTTAAAGAGCATAAAATAGTCAAATGTACAGCGTCATCTAATACAAGAAAGTATCCACTGCATATCATTGCTCATACCAAGTTCACAACACCCTCACATAGCCAGAGTTCTTAACTATCATTGGAAAAATATGACTAACCCTCATTTTCTGCATATCCAACAATTACTAGATCATCTCACTTTACCACTTAACACTGTTGCCTAACAGTTCTTGCCACTCCTGCCCCCAATGATCAAATCGGCTGGAAAAGAGATTGCATACTAATCCAAGTATTTCTTGCCTTTTCACTTTGTGGCCTTTTACATTTCCAGTCTTGCTTTCCTAATCTACTTTGCTTTAATCAATTCCCATCAAACTCATCTGCCATCACAAGTGTAAGTTAAAATTTTCAATTATGTATTCTAATTATGTATTTTAACAAGTTATTTCAACACCTACCTGTTGCTACTGTGTTAAATTGGCAAGAACTATGCATTTAGCTACAGCCCCAAACTTTCGAGTTGATATCTCGTAGGCCCTTAATCTTGCATGCCAAGACTATCAAATCATTAAACAAATGTAATCTGGGCAATTTCTATTTTAAAAAATACGAGAAAATGAACAAAATTCAAGGCAAGTTATGTTACCAGGAGCAACGAACAGGAAACTTGACACTGCCGTCTTATAGAGCATAAGAAATACAAGAGAAACTATGTACAACTTCTGCGGCCACATGCATCCTTTTGCGGTAAATATCTGCTGTATATCACTGCTCAAAACCCTCCACACAGTTCTCAATGTTCCTTTTCTATAAGTTGTCACAAAGTGCTAAGAAAGGGGTTAGAAGAGGCTTGCCCCATTCCCCCTTTTTGGGAATAACCAGTAGGTAGTAGAGGTTAGGTCTATTTTCGGTTCAGATGAAACCTTGGTTTTACGAGTCTCTAGAGTGCATCACTCTCGGTAACAAATAAGGGTGCAAAATGACGAGACTACTAAAATTTTGGTAAGGTTTACAAAACTGCCTTTAAGAGTCTCCAACTCAAACTAATGAATACATGAATCCATCCAAAGCTTTGAACCCCAATGGCTGCAGTATAAACCAAAAACCATCCTGCCAACAAGGTTTAGCCCCTATACCCACTGCCTCAATTTCTAGACCAGTGCTATCCTCGAGTGAAATTGATCTTGGCATGCTATTTAAATGCTTCTGATAGACGAGCACATTTTCATTTTTTTTTTTTACTTTCATGCAATTAATTACACCAAATGCAACAAATATAATAGTCAAGTATGTAGCATGCCTTCATCTCCCATACTTTAATAAAGAAAAGCTTATAGAAGTCAAAGAAATACCATATCCAAATCTATGTTCTCGCACACATGCGCAATCAAGGCAAGGGCCAATGAATCAACAAACAACTGCCACACTATAATATATCACATCTTGCACACTCCCCTTGAAATTTATCACAAAACTACTCGCTACGAAAAAACTTGTTGCCTCTGCAAACTAGTGTAGGGCAGGGGTCGCAGCAACCCACGTAGTCACGCTTCGGAAATAGTTACAACTAAAGGAATTTGGTTTGCTTAATTTTCCTATAAGCAGGTAGTTATAAATATTCCAAGGGCAATGGAACCCAAACAAAACCTACTCCACATGGGAATCATTTCATAAGCCTACATGCAACCACATGGCACATACCAGCTCCCTACCATAAACAAACCACATGGTCTGCTCCACTAGGCCTACTTGGAGCCACAGGATACATCCAGCAGGCTTACAAATCAAGCCAGCTTCTGATAGGCCTACCATGAACCCGCATGGGCACCTCCAGGCCCCCAAGGCAGCGAATGTCCTCCTCCACAGGCCTACCACCACAACCACATGGGATCCCTTCAGGAAGTTACACGTACCACACACACACACGGGATGCAAACGTTACTTGTCCACCTCTAGCCCCCACACGAACGGTCCCGGGCCACAACATGCTGCCATTAGATCGGGATCTCCCAATGCGGCGTCCCAGCCCCTTTCGCCAGCCGGGAGGCGCGTCCTGCCTCCTAGCCGAGCAGGACCTCGAGGCCCGCTTCCCGGAACCCTGCGCCTCGAGCCAACACTAACAGGGCCTTCAAGTCCCGCCTCCCACGCCTTCAGGAAGCTTTTGCTCCCTGGACGCCGAGCGCCAGCCGCTCGCCGCGAGGCGCCCAGAATACCCTTCGCGGGGCAGGACACCACCACTGCGTGCCCAGAAATACACACCACAAACTGCTCACTTCGGCGCCCAGAACTGCACTGGAGGCCCAGCAGGGCTCCTGGGCACGTCTCGGGGCGGCAAGTGGGCTGAGGCCGTTGGCGGCGCCGAGGCCAAGCCGCCCGCCGCAAGCCGTGCCCACGACACGTACCCAGTCCCACTGCGGCCATGCCCGGCCATGCCCGTCCTGCAGCCTCGTGCCCTCCTCTCCCGCCGGGCACTCCTCTCCTGGGCACGCGGGGCGGCAGGGCGTCGAGTGCCCGGCGCGGAGGCCACGCGTGGGCAGCGGCGGCTGGGCACGAGGGCCGGGCAGGAGGGCAGCGAGCCTGGGCATGGCGGGCGCCGGTCCTCGCCGTCAGCTGTTTCTCATCACCACCTGCCCCTCGGCCGCAATGCCCCGCACGCCCGCCCGCAGCCCCTCCTCCACGCCCACGCCCTTACCTCTCGCCTCGCCGCCCGCCCGGCTGCTGCTCGCGGCCGCGGGAGGAGCAGATGGCCAGAAATAGAGCAGAAAGAGGCGGACTGCGGGCGCCGTGCAGCCGCCGAGCACGTGGGGCGCCCTAGGCCTACCGCTCGCCCGCGAATTCGAACGCGAAAGGGGCTCCCGCGCCGCCCGCCCGCCCTCCTCACCTACAA